>NW_018408623.1:683488-741232 GCF_002113885.1 Mizuhopecten yessoensis | reverse complement strand
CCCCCCCCCCCCCCCCACTTCTGTGGAGTAGTAGGTACAGACAGATATACACACAGAAGGGGATATATTGGACCAGATTTCCCCCCTCCCCACACTTCCCAGGAGTTGTAGGTACAGACAGACATACACACAGATCTACTCACAGATAATGTGGACATGTACAACATGGGAAGGGGCTCAAACATGGCGGCCATGTCAGCTTTTATCAGAGCAACTGAAGACCTATTTCAACATTTAAGGAAAAGCTTAAATATTCTCATTGCAGTGTTCAAATATTGATACTTTCTGCATCAAGCTTCATTGTTTGTTTAAAATTGTGGATGTTTCGAAAACTAATTCTGTGGGGTGTGATGATATTGTAAGCCTACCCTGCAGACTGTACTCTCCCCAGGCCATGTGCTGAGACATAGGGATGTATGTATACAGGGAGCTCAGCGTGCTGGTGGGGAAATGGAATAAATCTGTAATGAATTATTGGGATATAGTTTGTTTGGACAGGACTGGTTGTTGGGCTCTTAATCCCCTTTACATATACCATCCATACTTAACCACCAGAAAAACACCAACATTTAATCTACTTGCCTCGTACTCCATTAAACATAATCCCTAAAAAGTTGGGTTTGATAGTGGTTGATGAGAATATTTGCATCTCAGTATTAGAAATACTGGTTTTAAAACTGCCAGAGTTTACCCTAGAGGGGGTCTTCCTTGTATATAGCCCACACCCAGATCAGATGCCTTACTTGACAGATTCAATGGAATCTGATGAGCAAATTTAATATTATGTAGACTTGCTCAAGTCCCTTTTATATATTTGTGGATACCGTATTGACAGAATAAGTGCTCAATCCTGAACAAATCTCTTCCTTGCCCTTTTCTGGTCTGAGCATCCCATTCCTTCACCATAATGACATTTGAATGTTAAAATTACTTGAAAGTAAGTTTCCTAAATAACTAAGCGTCCAGTTGCTCCAACAATGTTAAAGGTTTAACTTTAAAGCTGTGGAGAAAAGATTTCCTTTGGAAACCTTGATTATTTGAAATCCCTAAGGTGTAGTGTCAGATCAAAATTTTCATTGGCTATCAAATGTTAAGTAAAATAGGACACATATACCATAGTGTGAAAACACAGGAACAAAATTGGAACTGACAACATGACATGTATAGGCAACAGAAAATTAGTGAACACCAAAACAAAGACTGCACAGAAAACCATCACAAACACCCAAAAATAAAGGAGGGAAGGGGAGGGAAGGGGAGGGAAGGGGAGGGCAAAACCGCATCATCTATCATCTGTCCATGTTCTGTGTGCTTAGGTAGCTATGTCAGTCACCTATCATACAGTGGCTTTAACAGTTTCAGACAAAGAAATACCATATTTTGTGATGGAGTTTCTAGATAAACAATGAATACATTATTAATTGCTAAACAGGAGGAAACTTATTTATTGTTAAACAGGAGAAAACTATGAAGAAAGGTTGTCACTATCTGAGTGAAATTGTCCTAGCTACATGATTCATATACTACATCATTGGGGTCAATCCTCAGCACACATGGTAATACGTAACACCCAGTTGTAAAGTGTTGTGGTTTTAACTGTTTGGGATTGACATTTGTCATAAATCAAACACATTATTGACTCAGTAGACAGGTAATTCTCCACACAAAACGGATAAGTTCTTTCAGGGAAGGTTTTTCCATGAATAAACTCAATGAATTTATAGGATTAAACTTCTCAACTGTGCATCTGTTTTATATATATTAAGCTAATATACCTACATGACATGTTTATGGAGTTCAATAATTGCCCTGAGCTACTGTGTGTTGTGGAGGTGTACGCTGGTGTTATAGACAATGAATGGGCCAACCATCTGTAGTCTGTGAGAAACAGGAAATTAACAATGAGTGATGTGTATATGTGTGTGGAAACATGCATCTCATCATTACCAGGGTCCTCACTCCACCTGGCATGTAATGGAAATATCATGATACTAACACCAGCAGGCATACTGTGATGTAGGTATATACAGTGACACTAAGTTAATTTAGGGTTGTACTTATACATGGTATATATCCTTCCTTGATCCAAAACTGTAGCATCATACACATACCAATCTCGCAATAAGCCCATGCCTGGTAAAAGCCCACACATGTGAATTATTTTTCAGTAAAAATACTAACAAATACTATTTCATTGTCCTTCAATAAGCCCATGCCTGGTAATAAGCCCATGCCTGGTAATAAGCCCACCCATGTGAAATATTTTTCGGTAAAAATATTAACAAAAGCTTTTTTATTTTCCTGCAATAACCCCACCTCATCCTTTGAGTTCCAGTTGCTGTGTCTGCTCCCTGGGTTTATTGTAGGATAAATGCAGTATTGAAATTTGATATCTAAACCCAAATTGAGATGTATATATATAGATGAGCGTTTGACTATATTTAGTATTTCGTTTTTTTCCTGTTTTGAAGATCAAACTTATAGCCCAAAGAACACCTCATTCCTGTTATTTTTAAGTCATAATTGAAGGTCAATATAGTTCTGAAGTTTACACATAGAACATCAAGAGTAATGTTGGTGAGTGAAGTGCTCAAATTAAATATCCTCTAACTAGTCACTACATGTACACTGTAGTAATGCTTTATATGTAGTGTATCTAATTATATTGACTATAAACATAGTGAAAATGGTACTACTTTGTAGATAATTTGTTAAGTGTGTGTACAGTTCGAGTGCTGATGATGTGTTTAACACTGAGTTAGGGTAAGAACATCTGTCGTGTGCTGCATCAGCTAATTTCTACCTGCCCAGCCACATGTGTTTTTGACTTCAGTCTGATTAGTTTTTTCCTCCAGCCTACATGGTAATTTACACAAACAGTCAATGTACATGGCTGTCTTGGGGATAGATTTGGCCGAGTAGGGATAGACGTCTGTTCTTTCAGTAGTTACACTCCCTCTTAATGACTCTATTCAGCTGGCATGGATAAAATACATTTGCAAATACATGTTATAAAAAAGTTCTAAATCGGTGTTGCAATTTACTATTAGCATTAATTACACTTGTGTTTTAATCTAATTTTAATTGAGTTGCACTTAGTTTGAATAATCCAGGAAGTTGCAAAAACTGAATGAACAAATTCTCCAACAACCCCAGCTAGTAAGCTCAGACTTTTATCATTGCCTTCGCAATTTAAGTTTTGTTTTTGAAACGTTTGCACATACGTTACCAAAATACATCATGAAACATGAAACAGTCCTATTTTGAAGAAATAAATTGTAATGCAATTTTATTTATTTCTGGAGAAGTCACTGTTGCTAACAAATGTAAAAAAATACATGTGAAATATTACACAGGTTGGTAGATACGTATATATATACATGTGAAATATTACACAGGTTGGTAGACATGTATATACAACTGTTTAAGATGAAGGGTTTCAGTGTGTCTCTCTGGTGATGAAGGTCATAGGAGTAACACAACACCTGTCGCAGACAGACCATTTTCAATTCATGTATTTTCAAAGTCACCTTGAGGACAACCTAATAGCCCCAGAGTCACCTGATGAGGCACATCTGCATACTTTAAGTTAAAAATTATGCTAGGTTCCTCAAAATTTGATAGCTATATTAATGTGATGGGGCCCTAGAAATTACTGATATATACGTATATACACCGACGTTGCACAAGGCTGATGCAAATGCGAGGGTATTTGTCATCCATGTAATGGAACAGTTCATATGGATTTAAAAAGCATAAGACATGTACTCTAATGTTTTTGAAATTGATTGTTAGATTTGGATGTAAGTAAATCAATTCATAGAAAAGTTTGAATTTAATTAACTTTTTTATATGTGAAAAAAAGTTTATATTCAGCTAGCTGATACACCACTTGGAATGTGATGCAGTTGTTCAGACCATTGGATTAATCATCCACTTCAAAATTATTTTGTACATCACTTGATAATTTTTGGTAACTACCCAGATATTTATAAAAAAATCTGTTTCTGTTTCCTGTTTCCTACGATAGTACAGACCACTCTTGGTACTTTTCCCTGTCGTAGTCGGCTACGCAACTTAATTGTAATTCAACTTCTCGAACTTTTATGTCATATGATGTATAGAAACTATTATTACTTTCTGTTAAGGACACAGAGATCTCTGGTGAGGTTGTGACAGTGATCTGATGGAGTAGAAATTATAGGTTGACGAGGATAAGCTGCGTTAAAAGTATATTTTCAAATGCAAACTTTGGAGCAAAGGTACACGCTTGTCAAATATACTGTTAACATTCTGATATTTGCGTGTAAATATTTTATTTATCATCGATGAGTTTCAAGTCTGCATCATGATATAACACTCTGCATATCTATAGGGCCCTAGAGAAAATATAGTGATGATGTTTTAAGGGTTTATCATAATTTAGCATATATGCTTTAGCATGAAAAGTGCTAAAATATTTCAGAAAGGATAAATACAGTATTGTCGAAGCTTTAAGAAGGAAATTTAAACGGACACATAGTGAATGTTCTATTGGTTTATATGTGAAGACAATATAGAAGGATGTGTACCCTAAAAAGACCACTTTAGTTTACTGAACAGCTATACGGTATGTGTACCCAAAATAGACCACTTTAGTTTACTGAACAGCTATACTGTATGTGTACCATAAATAGACCACTTTAGTTTACTGAACAGCTATACGGTATGTGTACCCAAAATAGACAACTTTAGTTTACTGAACAGCTATACTGTATGTGTACCCTAAATAGACCACTTTAGTTTACTGAACAGCTATATTGTATGTGTACCATAAATAGACCACCACTTTAGTTTACTGAACAGCTATACGGTATGTGTACCCAAAATAGACCACTTTAGTTTACTGAACAGCTATATTGTATGTGTACCATAAATAGACCACCACTTTAGTTTACTGAACAGCTATACGGTATGTGTACCCAAAATAGACCACTTTAGTTTACTGAACAGCTATATTGTATGTGTACCATAAATAGACCACCACTTTAGTTTACTGAACAGCTATACGGGATGTGTACCATAAATAGACCACTTTAGTTTACTGAACAGCTATACTGCATGTGTACCATAAATAGACCACTTTAGTTTACTGAACAGTTATACTGTATCTGTACCATAAATAGACCACTTTAGTTTACTGAACAGTTATACTGTATCTGTACCATAAATAGACCACTTTAGTTTACTGAACAGCTATATTGTATGTGTACCATAAATAGACCACCACTTTAGTTTACTGAACAGCTATACGGTATGTGTACCCAAAATAGACAACTTTAGTTTACTGAACAGCTATACTGTATGTGTACCATAAGTAGACCACTTTAGTTTACTGAACAGCTATACTGCATGTGTACCATAAATAGACCACTTTAGTTTACTGAACAGCTACACTCTATGTGTACCATAAATAGACCACTTTAGTTTACTGAACAGCTATATTGTATGTGTACCATAAATAGACCACCACTTTAGTTTACTGAACAGCTATACGGTATGTGTACCCAAAATAGACCACTTTAGTTTACTGAACAGCTATACGGTATGTGTACCCAAAATAGACAACTTTAGTTTACTGAACAGCTATACTGTATGTGTACCATAAATAGACCACCACTTTAGTTTACTGAACAGCTATACGGTATGTGTACCCAAAATAGACAACTTTAGTTTACTGAACAGCTATACTGTATGTGTACCATAAATAGACCACTTTAGTTTACTTAACAGCTATACTGTATGTGTACCATAAATAGACCACTTTAGTTTACTGAACAGTCATAGAAGGTGAAACTAAAAAAACTCCAGCTGAACAGCTATACTGCATGTTACTGTGAAATTGGAGGTTAATTTACAGGACATGTACAAGATATTGAAGTTGTCATAAAACCTTGGTGAACCAATGCAACATATTGCAAAAATCGTGTTGAAAAGCCAACACAGCTTATTACGGAATTGTGTTGAAAGTCAGGCTGCAGCTGTCAGTTTTCGGCAGTCTCTTAGATTCTGTGTGACTCAGGGATAGGAATCTTGGTATAATATAATATACTACAGGGGCTGATCTTCTGATAAAGTTACACGTTAAAACTGGAAGAAGTGTTTTGTACCTTGTAAGAGCTTTTGAATTTAATCCCCAATTCCCGTTATTAGCCGCAGATTTAAAATGCCAAGTGGTCGGAGGTATTGTTTAGGTGTTGCGTCGTGGGAAGGGAGCGTTATGATGCAGACAATACAAGACAGCATGTGGTCCTAGTAATGATACTTAATACGTTGGTCTTTGTGATCCTGTACTTTATTACTGTGACGTAATGTTGTACTACTCAGTCCCACCTCAACAGGGGTAATTTGGTCAATTATATGGTACCCTGTAGTATTATAGTGTACATTGTTCGGTATATAGGTCTGAGTGCTATGTCCCACACGTTAATAGGGTACATTGTTAAGAAGTCGACTCATAGGAAAAACCTAAATTGAGGAAGTATGACCAATGATGCTAATTTTCAGTAATTGTACCCAAATCTTTGAATAGGTTCTGAAAATACAGGTAAATAGAATGGGTTTAGTGGTATTATGTAGACAGGAAGATTTACTTTTCGTGGAAGTTGAACTTAAAATGTTTTCAGTTCAGAACCTGAAACACACAACAGCTATAGATATAAAAAGTTACTCTCTACTCGATCACTTCTGTGTTGTCACCAGTACCCGGGGACCCCGACGATTATAAGTTTGTATATACGGTGTTGTTGATCGGACAACATTGTTGTCATTGGTTATTACATTCGGTAATTCCACGAACGATTATTTTCTTTAATGCTTATAGATCCTTTTATGACAATAACGTCTATGTTTAATTGTAAGATTATATTCATGAATAGTTTAATGTGGGTATTTAATTCAGTTACTCATATTCTATATTTAAGATATATCATGATCAAGGGTTCATTTAGTAAAACATATCAGGTCGCTTTTCCTTGTAAATACCTGTTATTCTTGCATACCTGTAAATAGGTGTTTAGGCTTTCCTTATAAAGATATGTAGCTGTCCTTAGTCTTTTAACTGTTGTTCAAATACCTGGATAAACCTGTAATTGGTTTCCAACTTCAAATTAAACCTGTCTTTATTCATTTGGTGTACCTATTGTAAGCCTATAGCTATACACTGCCTTTAGTCCCTAGATGTACTGTCCTTAAAAACCTCATGTTTATTTTACAACATGTATGAAATTATCATGAAACAAGTTATTTTCAACCTATATTAATCACTCTTGTTGGCCTGGATGTAAACGCACAGGGTTCTTAATGTGGGAGGTTAAAGAAAACCCATGTGGCTGGCAAGTGACCCCAAACCTTTTTACATCCCTTAGGGGAATCGAACCCCGGCCACCTTGGTGAAAGGCAAGTGTGTTATCCACTGCGCCACCCAACCATCCTCATGTTAGCTATAGCCTATAGCTGTAATTATTAATACCTGTTGGTAGCCCTTAGATCTATATACCAATCATTGGACATCTGTTACCTACCTCAATATCCTGTTATATACTGGAATGATGCTTTCTATGTACTAGAATAGATCATACCATTGTGTAAGTCACCTAATGTCAGGGTAATAATTTGTACCTGGCTAGCTTCTGATGCTGACAATAGCTTTATAACTTACCACATCAATAATAGGTGACAGAATGGGACTTAGTGTGGTCTGTATACATACTGTTTAAATGATTGAGGCTGGATGGAGCATAAATACTTACCCTCAGCTATACTAAACCTGGTGTACAATAAGGACATTATCTTGTGGACTGACATGGTACATTGTGGACTGACATGGTACCTCGTATGTGTAGATTGACCAGTCCTTTGGTGAGGATTATTGTTTATGACCTGAAGATCGAAAGAGAAGCTAGATACAACCAATTGTCCTAGAAGAACCTCAGAATAATATATTTTAGAATCTGAGATGTCTTCAAATGCCAAATGAATAACTGGTGGATGTTGTAATAAGTATATCTAAGGACATGTTTAAGAAGACCAACCGTCACATGATGCGAGTTGTTCAGAATCTGTGTGCCCAGTGTATGGAGGACACTACTGTCAGCCCAACATGTATGTGCAATTAATGAATTTCTTTTATTTGGAAGAAATAACGTCATTTGCCAGGGAAACCCTCGGATTCTTCAACTAATTTATATAGTTCTTTCTACTTTCATTCAGCAATCCTTTTCTCCTCCTTCTGATGATATTGCTGTCCATCAAGTTTGCCTGCTTTCTGCTTTAACCCATTCACCCCTAAATTCACATTTGAAACCTACCAAATCAATGACTGGACTTGATTGATTGATAGGTTTTACCTCCGCTTCACTACTTCACTACCAAGTTCGGTTATCCAGCAGACTAATGATTGGACAAGTCCAGTTAAGATATATAGGGGTGAATGAGTTAACCCTTTGACCCCTATGTAGCTTTGGTAGGCTCTACCCTGCATTGATTTGGATGAGTCCATTATGGTCTACAGTGGTGAAAGGGTTAATGGACAGAAGACATGGGTCTATACCTTCACTCTCCACTGTACAGCAGTGTATATACGCTACACCTCTACTTTAGACAGCGCCCATGTTGTTGAATTTGAGTATTCATTGGTCTAATGAACTAGTCCTTGGCCAGTCTAGGTATCTGTCTCTGTTTGATAATCTAAAGTAGGTGCTCATGTCCAGTTCTCCTATATTTTATCTCAGCAAAATCTTGGAGAAAGTTTAGTTTCCTGAAAAAAGTTCAACCTTTTAGGTGTGGTATTCTTGAGGAAGTTTCATTATTCTAGACTTGGTACACAGTACCATGGGTAAAGTCTATTTTAACTCATTCACCTCGAAAGTGTCATATTGAAATATTCCAACATTTGAATTGGGAAGAGTTCAAATGTGTCTTCAGGGGTGAATGAGTTGAGCACGGTAGCCTATGATCATGGTTCAGCCTGTTAGTCTTTGTGTCCTGTACTGGTGGGCCTTAATTGCTACATGTAGGCTTTGTTCACTAGGGAGGTTACATCTGCTAAATTGGTTTCCTGAGAAAGGTTCAGTCTGCTTCGTTGTTCCTATGCAGTATGTACACATTTAAAGAAACATATCTTAAGTTGGACCATATTGCTGTGAGCCACACATTCTTCAAATAAGCCTTGTTGGCATATGTAAGAGAAAATGCTGAACATTAAAAATGAAATTATAGTAACGAATAATTCTGGATGATTAGGTTGTGTGGGGATTCTCACAGTGGGGGGGGGGGGACAGATGTCAGTAGGTGCTCTTTAGTGATCACCGTGTCTGTCTGTCCATCTGTCCACACTTTGGTTTCTGGAGATTATCTCGGAATCCAAAAGACTGATCTTTCTGAAGATTTGACAAATTGATACATTGCGATATGCAGATGTGCAAAAAAGGTTAAAAAAGTTCTAAGGGAAAAATAGACTGGGTATGGTCAGGTACATGGCAGGGCCTTGCTGATCTGTGATTGTTTACCGACAGCTGATTATCTGTTGACATTTCCAAACTTGTTGACAGTTCATCATTGATATTTCTATATTTTTTGGCAGTTTTTTGTTGACATTTAAATAACTAAATTGTTGACAGTTTTCTGTTTGTTTACTTTTGCTAGCTAACATTCTTTGAGCTGTAGATATTTCTGTTTGTTGATGTTTTGTATCTTGGTGTTGTTCTACTGTATTCGTGTTTGTTGAAGTATCTCTGTTAATGTTTACCAGGTTATTGATGTTTTTATTCTGTCCTTACAGATTGCCAGTTTACGTGTCACCAGACGTGTGGACCTCTAGTGCGACTTGGATGCAAAGCATCACCTGTTGATGAGGGACTGCCCCCTGACCCGGTCTCCGCAGAAACCTCTCTCACAGACCCGCCTGACCAACAGACCACAGCTGATGCAGGGTCAGAGGCCACTAATGTAAGTTTCTAAAGCCTGAGTTTGTTACATAAATTTGATGATACTACAAATTGTAATTTGTGTACATTATCTCCCTTGAGTATTAGATCATTCAGAGTAGCCAAGTGTTATCAATCTATTAGCATGTTAAATTTTCTAAAATGTTGTTTATTACTTATCAAAAGTTGGTTCTTTTCTGTCCAAAGGGTTTCCCATTGGAACAATATCTCTGGTTAGCCTTATTGTCAGAATGAATTAACTGGGTGGGGTGCCATACAGCCAGGTCTAGGTTATGACATTACAGTGAGATTGCATTTTAAAAGTGACTCTTAAAGTGGTCCCATCTATCATGAGGTTTGTGTCACAGTGTTTGTCCTTGATGCTTCACATAAAATTAAGGAAAGAAGTTTGGGTTGGTGTATCTCATTTAACTTCATTCACTGATATAACTCTTTTTAGGAGAAAGATGAAACGGACAGTGGATACAGGTCAGGCACAATACCTGATGAAAAGTTGCCACGGAAACCAAGTCAGGCGACACTTAACAGAGAGGAACTCAGGCGCAAGATTGAGGAGTACAACAGTGTATTTCCTGCTGCCAATGTGATACTTGTAAGTAGTTCGTTTGGTAACTGTAAACATTTAGTGTAGTATCAAACTACCTGGTACGTTACATTTAACTTGTTTATTGTTAGCAATAGGATAAGGTAAAAATACAAGTTTAATGTTGTTATCCATTTTCAGAAGGAAGAGACAGTTGAATCATTCCAGGGATTTATCAAAGTTGTGTTGAATCTCCACCGACCAATATGTATGTCTCTTGGTGCCCGTCCTCCGTCCATCTATGAAATGCTCACCAAAGAACACATCGTGGAGCAAAACACAATGACTGTGTCCTTCTACATGCCACGCGACACATGCAAGTCCATCCACATCACCAGGTAAGCTAATCACAGAATTCCTTTACGTGCCACGCGACACATGCAAGTCCATCCACATCACCAGGTAAGCTAATCACAGAATTTCTTTACGTGCCACGCGGCACATGCAAGTCCATCCACATCACCAGGTAAGCTAATCACAGAATTCCTCTACATGCCATGCGACACATGCAAGTCTATCCACATCACCAGGTAAGCTAATAACAGAATTCCTTTATGTGTCATGGGACACATGCAAATCTGTCACAAACACTTGACTTACCTGGAATAAGGTTTAACAATCCTGAAATACTACGAATACGTGATCAGCCTGCATTATTTTAAAAGCTAGACTGACCTTGGTTGTTAGAAATGCTTGACAGATCAGGAATATCACAAATGTATAACAGATCTGAAAAGTTATGTGAAGAGCCTGCGATAGACCTAGAATGTCACGAATGCATGACAGAGCTGGAATGATTCAAAAACAAAACTGACCTGGAATGTCAAGTGCTTTGATGTTTAGCTTTAGTGAATTACTCGTGATTGAAATGCAAACCATATCCTCATCCCCTTGCTATCTTACTGAAGTGCCCCTGATAGAAAAATAAACCCATATATCCACGTGGTGTTGCTATCTTATCCAGATTTTCATCAGGAGAGACCCTGTATATATGTATACAGTATTACCTAGGGATATGAGGCCCTGTATATGTATACATCATTACCATGGGATGTTAGACCCTGTATATGTATACAATATTACCTTGGATCTTAAGCCCTGTATATGTATACAGTGGTACCTGGGAATTGTAGGCCCTGTATATGTATACATCATTACCATGGGATGTTAGACCCTGTATATGCATGTATACAATATTACCTAGGATCTTAAGCCCTGTATATGTATACAGTGGTACAAAAATGTACCTGGGAATTGTTGGCCCTGTATATGTATACATCATTACCATGGGGTGTTAGACCCTTTATTTGTATACAGTATTACCTAGGATCTTAAGCACATGTATATGTATACAGTGTTACCTGGGGATTGTAGGCCCTGTATATGTGTACAGTGTTACCTGGGAATTGTAGGCCCTGTATATGTATACAGTATTACCTGGGAATCTTCGGCTATGTATACAGTGTTACCTGGGAATTGTAGGCCTTGTATATGTATACAGTGTTACCTGTGGATTGTAGGCTCTGTATATGTATACAGTGTTACCTGGGTATTGTAGGCCCTGTATATTATACAGTATTACTTGGGGATCTTTGGTCTGCAGTCAATGAAAGGGATTCTCATGGTGTAGGGATTCAATGTTTAATATACCTATACCTGGCAGGTGTTTTCTTGGTTGGTGTATATTTGAACTGGCTAGTTTACACCTGTTGGTGTATACTTGAATTGGCTAGTTACACCTGTTGGTGTACACTTGAATTGGCCAGTTTATACCTATTGGTGTACACTTGAATTGGCTAGTTTATACCTGTTGGTGTATACTTGAATTGGCTAAGTTTCACTTGCTTGGTAGTTGGTGTGGTGTGTTTGTGGTAGGTGGTGTGTATGTGGTTGGTGGTGTGTATGTGGTAGGTGGTTTGTAGGTGGTAGGTGGTGTGTATGTGGTAGGTAGTGTGTAGGTGGTAGGTGGTGTGTAAGGGTATGTGGTTGGTGGTGTGTATGTGGTAGGTGGTGTGTATGTGGTAGGTAGTGTGTATGTGGTAGGTGGTGTGTATGTGGTAGGTGGTGTGTATGTGGTAGGTGGTGTGTATGTGGTAGGTAGTGTGTATGTGGTTGGTGGTGTGTATGTGGTAGGTGGTGTGTATGTGGTAGGTAGTGTGTAGGTGGTAGGTGGTGTATAGGTGGTAGGTGGTTAGTATGTGGTAGATAGTGTGTAGGTGGTAGGTGGTGTGTATGTGGTAGGTAGTGTGTATGTGGTAGGTGGTGTGTATGTGGTATGTGGTAGATGGTGTGTATGTGGTAGGTGGTGTGTATGTTGAAGGTGGTGTGTATGTGGTAGGTGGTTTGTAGGTGGTAGGTGGGGTGTATGTGGTAGGTGGTGTTTATGTGGTAGGTGGTGTGTATGTGGTTGGTGGTTTGTATGTAGTAGGTGGTGTGTATGTGGTAGGTGGTGTGTATGTTGAAGGTGGTGTGTATGTGGTTGGTGGTGGGTATGTGGTAGGTGGTGTGTATGTGGTAGGTGGTGTGTATGAGGTTGGTGGTGTGTATGTAGTAGGTGGCATGTATGTGGTAGGTGGTTTGTAGGTGGTAGGTGGCGTGTATGTGGTAGGTGGTGTGTATGTGGTAGAGGTGGTAGGTGGTTAGTATGTGGTAGATAGTGTGTAGGTGGTGTGGTGTGTATGTGGTTGGTGGGGTGTATGTGGTAGGTGGTGTGTATGTGGTAGAGGTGGTAGGTGGTTAGTATGTGGTAGATAGTGTGTAGGTGGTAGGCGGTGTGTATGTGGTAGGTAGTGTGTATGTGGTGGGTGGTGTGGTGTGTATGTGGTTGGTGGTGTGTATGTTGTAGGTGGTGTGTATGTTGTAGGTGGTAGGTGGTGTGTATGGTGTAGGTGGCGTGTATGTGGTAGGTGGTGTGTATGTGGTTGGTGGTGTGTATGTAGTAGGTGGTGTGTATGTGGTAGGTGGTGTGTATGTGGTTGGTGGTGTGTATGTGGTAGGTGGCGTTTATTTGGTAGGTGGTGTGTATGTTGTAGGTGGTAGGTGGTGTGGATGGTGTAGGTGGCGTGTATGTGGTAGGTGGGGTGTATGTGGTTGGTGGTGTGTATGTGGTAGGTAGTGTGTAGGGGGTAGGTGGTGTGGTGTGTATGTGGTTGGTGGTGTGTATGTTGTAGGTGGTGTGTATGTTGTAGGTGGTGGGTATGTGGTAGGTGGTGTGTATGTGGTAGGTAGTTTGTATGTTGTAGGTGGTGTGTATGTGGTAGGTGGCGTGTATGTTGTAGGTGGTGTGTATGTGGTGGTGTGTATGGTGGTAGGTAGTTTTATGTGGTTGGTGGTGTGTATGTGGTAGGTAGTGTGTATGTTGTAGGTGGTGTGTATGTGGTAGGTGGCATGTATGTTGTAGGTGGTGTGTATGTGGTGGTGTGTATGTGGTAGGTGGTGTGTATGTAGTAGGTGGTGTGTATGTAGTAGGTAGTGTGTATGTGGTAGGTTGTGTGTATGTGGTAGGTGGTGTGTATGTGGTAGGTGGTGTGTATGAGGTTGGTGGTGTGTATGTAGTAGGTGGCATGTATGTGGTAGGTGGTTTGTAGGTGGTAGGTGGGGTGTATGTGGTAGGGGGTGTGTATGTGGTAGGTAGTGTGTAGGTGGTAGGTGGTGTGTATGTGGTAGGTAGTGTGTATGTGGTTGGTGGTGTGTATGTTGTAGGTGGTTTGTATGTGGTAGGTGGCGTGTATGTGGTAGGTGGCATGTATGTAGTAGGTGGCGTGTATGTGGTAGGTGGTGTGTATGTGGTAGGTGGTGTTTATGAGGTTGGTGGTGTGTATGTAGTAGGTGGTTTGTAGGTGGTAGGTGGTGTGGTGTGTATGTGGTAGGTGGTGTGTATGTTGTAGGTGGTGTGTATGTTGTAGGTGGTGTGTAGGTGGTTGGTGGTGTGTAGGTGGTAGGGGGTTTGTAGGTGGTAGGTGGTGTGTATGTGGTAGGTAGTGTGTAGGTGGTAGGTGGCATGTATGTAGTAGGTAGTGTGTATGTGGTTGGTGGTGTGTATGTGGTAGGTGGTTTGTATGTGGTAGGTGGTGTGTATGTAGTAGGTGGTGTGTATGTGGTAGGTAGATTCTTGGCTACAGTATATGTAGCTACCTCTGTATTTGTGTTGTGTACAAAGAGTAAGCTTTTAACATCAACAGCAGACAAGTTTAGAATTATTTTGTATGTTAGCTATAGACATCATATACAATTATGTAGGTGAATATAAGACATTGTTGAGACTATCCCCTAACAAAGCGTTTTCTGATGCAGTAAAGTTAAAGCTTGGGTGATTCAGAAAGGCATGTATGGTGTATAACGTACCTGTTCCTTTGTCAGCCTCCCTTCCTATCTGTTGGATTAGAAAAGTATACATGTTTCATAGGGTACATCTAGACTGGTAATTTATTCTAACATGTCTCTCTCATTAGGTACTCCGTGTAATCCTTCTTTGTTCATCTCAACATAATGTACCGCTATCTGTTCCTGAATTGACAATTTGCCCAAGTTTTATTTCAGAAGTTAAAAACCGAGATATAAAACATCTTATCTTCGTTAGCATAGGCTCACCTACAGTACAATACAGTTTTCACCACTTTTTCACATTTTATATTTGCTATATTTTGAGGTAAGGAATCCTACTGACAGAAGTATATATATATAACTTATTAAAGCTGTCAATTTTACACATGGACACCTGGATATTGCCCAACATATAACTGGTCTTCCTAGTGTACACTGTCTTGATATCTTCATACTGTCAGGTATTGATCATTCTATTGATAGGTTAAATCTCAAAACAATACTGTGAAATCAATAATTTGCTTCGAGTTTTTAATTTCGTTGACTCTGTTGGTGCTATTAGTTTGCATAAAGCTATTATCAGTATGAGTGGGGTACTATTATCAGTATGAGTGAGGTACTATTATCAGTATGAGTGGGGTACTATTATCAGTATGAGTGGGGTAATATTATCAGTATGAGTGGGGTACTATTATCAGTATGAGTGGGATACTATTATCAGTATGAGTGGGGTACTATTATCAGTATGAGTGGGGTACTATTATCAGTATGAGTGGGTACTATTATCAGTATGAGTGGGGTACTATTTTCAGTATGAGTGGGGTACTATTATCAAATTCATGTACCCACGAAATGGTCTTTTTTTTCGGGAAACCACAAATTTGGACCCCACCAAAATAATTGATTTCACGGTAATTGAGTCTGGTGTACATTGAAGAAAGTTTAAGAACATAAATGATTGTTTTGGTATGGGGAACAAACCATTTTAATTTCAAAATGCATTGTAAATCTGGCTTAAATCGAAACATATTTGCTGACATATGGGTCCAATTATATGGAAAGATGCTTGAATTTTTTATATTATCATATAACATGGCAAATGCATGGAATATTTTGTTAGTTCTACAGTCAGTTTACAACAGAATGATCTCATTTGAAAATATTACTCATATTTTATTTACATAATTCTAAAAAAATGTGATTTAAGCAGGTGTTGATATTTACACGAAAAAGCTAGCCAGATAAACCGGAGTCACAGGTTACTTTTAGATGTAAGATAAATATTATCATTGAGCTCCACATCATGTCTATCCAGGTTACAGTTAACATAACATGTTTAGTAGGGGATGCTAACATGGAGTAAATATTAGGACAAGTTTATGTAGGAGAGATACAGCCTGTAACTGACATGCCGACTTTGGTCACTCATGAAAAAACTTCCTGAAAATATTTACCAAATGTTTTTTTTGCAACTTCCTCAATTGTTATAAGGACTTGGAAGTTTTCAGAGGGAACAATGGTGACTTTCCCCCTGTTTAGTGGTCCCCTGGCCTTACATTTGCTGACTAGACAGATGTTGCTGAAAAATGATTTCAAGTGACAATGGTTTTTTTTTCTGATTTTGTTTTTAGATTGAACTAAACTGGAATTGTCATTAAGTTGGCCTCTGATTTTTCATATTATTAAGAGAAGTGAACCTGACCAAATATTCACTTCTGACCCTAGTACTGAAGTGACCTTTGCCATTTTAACCCCTAACCTCTTGACAACTAGTGCTTATTACAGAGGGCTACTCCTATACATGTGTTTTAAGGGGCCAGATAAGGTTACCATGGTGATCTAGCAGCAGGGTCTCTGAGGGAAGGAATTATCTAAAACATGCACACAGCTATTAGTGCTTTCTTCACCAAACCTGAAGAACTAGCAATATTTTATTGAAAACATGCATGTAGCCATACCATGTTGTGAGGATCCACTCCCAGGCCTGCGCTGTAACTTTGGTCAGGGTCAGTGGTGGGCTTTAATGTTGCATTAGGGTTGTAAAAGCAGATGTGATTGAGGTAAACAGATGGTGAAGTTGGATGTGAGCTCTACCTTTCTAAACACAACAATTTGTAATGGGAAAACATTCAGGGAAACATTCTCAGTCTGGTGGCATTCACAAGGTTTCTGAAAATACATTTTACTGTGATTTACTTCAATCACATATTTTCATACAAGTAATATAAAATATACACAGTTATGTCCCCTGGTTTATCAAACTCTATTACAAATTATATTTCATCATGTATGTCTGTAGCAAACTGATTTCTTAGGAATTCAACCTCCTCAAACAGAAACATACCTTTGAAAATATCATAAAAATGTACTCCCTTACTTTCACGTGTTAATGTTCAAACTTTCTATGGTATTTTCAAAGGTATGTTTTCCTTTAGGAAACTTTTCAAAGTTATGGTTTACAAATACTCCTGTTGGCCATAATTGAATCAATGAGTAACTTTCTATGATAATTTCTTAGGTCCCTGTATTTTATTATATACATTGCTTTACTGTATAAGCTAATTGTTATGTACACAGGCCTGTGTGTATTATTTTGGTGAAGCGTATTACAGCATGATGTATTATATTTTTTCAGTGATATAACAGCTACTGCTGTCATTTCGATGTTACTGAAGAAGTTCCACATCCTTGATCATCCCAGGAAGTTTGCCTTGTATGAACAGGAACACAGCCCCAAGGGTAAAATAGGTAAGGGGAAGCACTTAAAATCAGTACAAATGAAAGTGAAAGTTAAAATAGAATGCCTGTCTGTTTGTCTGTCTCTATCTTGTCTGTCTGTTTGTCTGTCTCTATCTTGCCCGTCTGTTTGTCTGTCTTTATCTTGTCTGTATGTTTGTCTGTCTGTTTGTCTGTCTCTATCTTGTCTGTCTGTTTGTCTGTCTCTATCTTGTCTGTATGTTTGTCTGTCTCTATCTTGCCCGTCTGTTTGTCTGTCTTGATCTTGTCTGTATGTTTGTCTGTCTCTATCTTGCCCGTCTGTTTGTCTGTCTCTATCTTGCCTGCCTGTTTGTCTGTCTCTATCTTGCCTGCCTGTTTGTCTGTCTCTATCTTGACTGTCTGTTTGTCTGTCACTATCTTGTCTGTCTTTTTGTCGGTCTCTATTTTGCCTGTCTGTTTGTCTGTCTCTATCTTGTCTGTCTGTTTGTCTGTATAAGTTAACTACTTCTCATAACGTACTGCAAAGATTTCCATAACACTTTGTGCAGTCACCTGCAAACCAGGTTGCTGATTATAACATTGGATTTTTCATTTCAACTCTTTTCTTGCAGAGTTATGCCCCTTTTCCTGAAAAATATCAATACTACTTCACTAAAGGACTGCATAGATTTTAATGAAACTTAATATGTTGTATTATAAAAGAAAATGTAAATGTTAACTACACAGTGTATTTTTCATAGTTTATTCTGTCCAAAAGGTAGCCCTTAGGGAATGCAGGAGTATAAACCTGCTGCTTACTGTCCTAATTGGTATTGGTTTACAGCGACTAGATTGTTATTGGTTTACAGCGACTAGATTGTTATTGGTTTACAGCGACTAGATTGTTATTGGTTTACAGCGACTAGATTGTTATTGGTTTACTGTCCTTCATGTTACAGTGAAGCTGCGGAGACTGCCTGGCAATGAGACCCTTTTGTCAACATGTGTCCACTGGGAGAAGGATCGACTCCGGTGTACAAGGCTGGTCCTACAGGAGAACGAAACGGGAGAAATTGTGGTAAGTCACAAACAGTCCGAACTGTGGTAGTCAATTGGTAGAGGGTGGTAAGTATGATTGGGACAGGTGAGCTTATGGTAAGAAAATGGGAGAAATAGGAGACATGAGGTTAATCAGGGAGAATGGTGGGTAATATGAAGGGCAAGTGATGAGACCATGGTTATTATGGATAACAGACTAGGAGAGTCAAGATACTGTACAAAGACTGCATACTAGGGTGAGGGACAAGTTATATGGAATCAGGATTTGGTGGCAAGAAAATATGTGAGCTTGTGGTAACTATGGGAGTAGGAAATATTGTGGTAAATTAATAAAAAAATGTAATTGTATCAGGTGACAGGTGATATCAAGGTAAATATGAACTGAATACCTGCTCAGATATAGGGTATTTGAGGGGTAGGGAATGTAGATGATAGGATTGTCTTTACATTGTGGTGAGAAAAGGAGGACTTGAGGATATCAAGTTGAGGTTGTGGCTGATTTGGTTCAGGGCGTCATTTATATTGTGGTGAATTAATGTCTTTTTCATTATTATATACTACTACTGCAAGGGGTTCTGGAGTGTCATTGAGATTGTGGTAACATTATCATACACTATTACTACTACTACAAGTTTGTAACAGAACTAGTACTGCTATGTCATGGATGTCCTGTTCAGTGTAGGTTTTATCTTGTCCTGGGTGTGAAAGTTACCAGCGTAGGGAGGATAAGTGTGCAGTGTTATGACTCCTATACACCTGGTTTTTATCAGGTCCTGCCAAACCACACAGACCTGCTACTGAACAACGAAGCTTACACTTACCAATACACCAGCCATACCAGCCTCTTATTGCTTCGTAATGGTACTGGGTCAGTTGTTGGTGAACTTACAGGACAGACATCTGTCTTATCTCCCTATAATGAGTTGAGCAAAGGTCACATAAAGGTCATTGTCTAGAACATGAAGGAGCTCATTATCGGTAGATATTTTACTCCATAAAACACATTTATAATTGACCTTTTGTAGCGTGTTTGCTGCGAGTTCTTGTCATGCAAATCTGAAAAAATATGGAAAATTTTCTTTTAATGTTGAAAATATATTTTAATTAAATCTGAAAATTCGTAACTGAAAGGTCAGGCCTAACAAAGAGTGATGTCATAACTGAATGGATTTACGATAAAAGCGTTAGATAATTGTACGCCTGTTGTATTTATTTTCCTGTAAGGTGGTATAGGTGTAAGATTATAGGGAGGTACAGGTTCATCACAGACTCGCAGACTAACTCAGTTTACCGTTACATAATGGCGATGTAAATCTTGTTTGATCTAAAAATGATCAGATCCTGTTTAATTACACGAGTGCTTTATACGATACATGAGCATTGGTTTATGCATAGTATGGCGCCATTTTCCTGTCAGCAGGGAAAAGGGTGGGTGGGGAGGTGATTGAGGAAAGTTATCCGAGATGGTACACATTTCTTTAGCATCATTGAAGCATTCATAAGATAGGTCACATGGAGATAGCACCTGTTTTTTTATTCAGTCAATCTGATCGTTCTGTTGAAGGCATTAGAACCCTGTTGTGTCGGTAAATTAAGATTTCATGTGTGGCATACTATTGTCGGTTACAAACTTTTGTCAGGCATGGTCAGATAATTCAATGTTGTGTGTTTTCGTGAAGTATTTTTATAGAAAAATAGTTTTATATTGCTACAATCAGGTTAATTAAAAAAAAAAATCACATGATTCAATATTGTCCAGTAAACTAATACCATTCCATTGTTTTGTTGAGATTTTATCTCAGTGAATTTTACGAGTTAGTTGTGTAAGTGAGGCCAGGGAATCACTATTCATTGTACATCTTACTTTGGTTATTGAGCTGCAACGATTTAAAGTTGGTCACGGTTATTTAGGAACCACTCTTTTTCCACTATGATAGTGTACTATTATATACAGCACTGTGTAAGAATCTGGAACTGTTCCTGTGTATATACAAAGCCCATTACTCTTCCTGTCTCCCTCCATGGGGGATATATTTTTGTAGGGGAGGGGCCACGGTTGTAGTTATAGCTACAAACAGCATGCCTTCCCAAACAGTTATCATTGTCTTTATCTGTCTATGAAGTGATGAGAAATTGAATAGCATCAAAACCATAATTACCAGTAGGAATGAAGGGTTTTTGGCACAGGGCACTGGGGCTGTCGACATACTTTGATGTGTTTGATAGAAGTGGTTGCCAGTTCTCTAAGGTACAGCCCTTTTCGTATCTCCCACTATGGATCGAAGTGATGAGTCCACACTCGGGTCTAATTTTTTGCCTATGTTGCGAGTTAGGAGCTGTAAGATAGGAGGTTCCGACCTAGAAGCTGTAAAAGTAATACCAATTTTACATTTATCAGAATCTTTCTACAGTCAAAGAACAGGTTTCTAGACACTGATGTATTGGGACTTGGAAATTTTCTTATGTGTGGGTTTACCAGTATAATCTCTCTAACAAATTTCCAAAACCTGAATAGCATGTTTAATTTACTAGTACATGTACTTGAACACGAATCTGTAAGTTAAGTAACACTTATAAAGGGAAGTGTGTGAGGGGGAAGGGCAATTTTAGATACATTTTCAAAAATGAGAAACAGGGTAACAACCAACAATAATTTGATAACTTTAGCCTAAGAAGCACGGTGTTGGCAGTGAAAAAGGAATCCAGTTAATTAAAAGAATTGGTTTCGGTGTTCTGTAAAATAAGTTTATAATGAAGCCCAGGGGATGCTATTATAAAAAGGTTATTTTAGGTGTAAATTTTCAATCATTCGATTAGTTTCCTTGCAGTGTCACAGATTATGTCAGAGGCAATTTAGGAGGAAATTCACAATGTTGGAGTAGATAACATTTGTTGTTAGTGTAGTTTTTGTACACGTGAGTCACTCAGGGTACATGTTTTGAACTAAGTCTGGTGTAAATAAACAGAGTAATCTATGTGTATGTGATTTGGAGATATATAGTGGTTAATTGTGTGATTTGGGGAGAGATGGTGGTTTACCATCCCCAGTGTAGGGTGTGTAGGGTGCAATGGTTTTAACAGGCTCAGAGTATTATACAAGGGACCTAAACAGATCTCTATCTCTCAAACAAACACAGAAAGTCTGGTGGTCTTACACTAGCTGATGTTGATACACTGCCATGTATACAAGGTTAATTACTGTAGTTTTCATTTATATAGCCAGTAGATATATTAATTTTAAGAAAAAATGCGTTGTCAGCCGTTTTTTGTGACAATGTATTGTTGAATTGTACTTAGATATTCATGGAATGTAGTAACAGGCAATTAGAGCAGCTTCTGTGACCTAATATATGTTAATTACATTTATGAAGTCTAGGTGATAATTTAGAATACAAGTGACTGTCCTTAAGTGTATATGTAGGTAAGAGTTTGGAATTTATTTTAAATCAAAATTATGTATCATTTGAATGCTTTTGAAAATTTTATGATATGGTAATGCCTACCAAATATCTGGAATTTAAAAAATGAAGACTTGTATTGTTTATTTTCTCAACCAGCGTAATGTTTGGAAAGCTATAAGACCCTGGAACACTAGACTTCAACAGATGGTGTTAAGATTAGTTTGGAGGCTCTGTCCTCCTCCTTCTCTCTCTCTCTCCCCCCCTCCCTTTCTCACTCCTCAAGTCTAAACAAACAAACATAAACACAGTAGGATAATGAAATCTGTACCACAAGGCTATAGTTGTTATCACTGATGCCCAGAATATATCTCCTTCAGTTTGTATGATGGAATGGTATGTACCGTCTATTTGTACACACTGATTTTCAGGCTTAGAATGGGATTTAAGATAAAGGATGATTTAGTGTTTGGTGTTTAGGCCCGCAGAATATAAATATTCTGGGCAGCTCTTTGACAGGGATGTATCAGTTTTAATTATGCTGTTATTTACTACACAAGTCAATGTTTTGTGCAGATAACAGTAAAAAAAAATATTGTATGCTTTCAGTATGTTTCTTATAAATATCCAACACATTCATATTCCACCAACTGAAATAAAAATATTCTGAATATTAAGAACAGCTGCTCAGGCTACTTCAAAACCTTAGAAAATGGGTAAAATGACAAGGGGTACTTTTATTGTTTTAATGTTGCCACTTATGATAATACACGGGAATGTTTACATATAACATTGTATGATATCAATATCAGAGCATACAATATATACACATGTACATGTATATCAAAAACACAGTTATAAAGATTTATCAAAACCAATGGAAAATGGCATTTTCAACTCAAATATTTTCAGTACCTATACCTACCACATTTTACAATCTGGGATCAGGTTTAGGAGAACGCACGTCTTATCAATATTGGCCTGATGGATGAAAGTCAAAGTCTTACATCCTATTGTGACTATAGTTTCGATGTATTTGCAGTGGGAGAATTTCATTAAGTATATTGTTTGATGTATTTTTTTACTGAGAAAATGTAATTTCCATGGGAGAACTGAGTAAGCTAACAATGCATTTTCAGTGGGAGAACTTCAGTAAGCTAACAATGCATTTTCAGTGGGAGAACTTCAGTAAGCTAACAATGTAACAATGTATTTTGTGTATTTTCAGTGGGAGAACTTCAGTAAACCAGAGCTAGAGAACTTCTTAATAGTACTGGACAGAGAGGAAAACGAGTATATCTCACAGCTTCAGTACAAATACTGTGTCATGAAGAAAATCATCCATCAACGCTTCAAGGAGCTACGCAAGGAACGCAGGAAGTCCGCCTTGCTGGAGAAACAAGCAAGCCTTCAGTCCTGATCATCTGGGACTTTCCTGGGAGTCATAAAGAAATGAAGTTTTTATCATGATGTTACTAGATATAACATGTGGTCAAGATTAGTGGAGAATTAGGTGATTTCCAGGATTTTCTGAGCTAAATCTTTGTTCTGTGATGGTTGTGCGAACATTTATCATGGTGCTGTGGTGATTGAGCTGGCCGGGCGACCAATCGCGAGACCTCATGGACTTTTGCTGGGACATATCCAGAGTGACATGTAGACTAAAGGACTGGTGATACTATTGTCCTCTGTGGATTATATATAATGAGGTCTCCGGTAGCATTGGATACTCGCCCACTTGTGAGCTCCGGCTTCCTCCGGTAGAGGCTTAACTTGACGCTCACTTCACGGAAATATCCGCAAGACAGGTGACTTGGACGTTCTGATGTGGCTCAGACGCAGGATGTCTTTGAGACACGTAACTGTCTTACTCTGTATAGACTCTGCAGTCTTAATGATAGACATGTCTTAAGATATGCAATGCTGTCTAACAAAATATGGACATATCTTGAAGATACGATTGTCTTATGACTAATATATATGGGACTAGTCTTAATCAAGGTGTCAATGGTCGGCAGGAAAGACAACAGTATCATAACAGTGCACAAGGCTTGTGTTAAAATATCTTGCTTGCAGAATGTGATGATAAGGAATTTGTCATAACTGTGAGGTTTCAACAATGTCTGGTTGAAACTCCCAATGTTGTCACTTCGCGCTGAGACACATGTGTCGTTACAAAGACAAATAACAGTTGTCGTCACCGAGACATGTTAGGGAGACACATCTAGACATAGGTTGTTGTCACAGTAACACACTTGTTGTCAAAGATACTGTCATCATTACCAAGACTCACAAGTTGTCACTGAAACAACTTCGATCATTGTCGTCTGTCTTTGCTCTAACATGTAGGTGTCACTGAGACTGTTGTCATAACTACGACACTTTTGTTCTCCGTAAGACACTTTATTGTTGTCACTAAGACACTTGTCAAGACCATAAATATGATACAAAAGTAGACAATCCCATTATGCATGTGGTATGACCATTTTTTTCCATCCCAACACTTTATGCCTTAATCAGGGTTACTCATGCTCTTGTAAGAACTGTTGTAGTATGTGATGTTGAAGAAACACCCTGTTGATGATGAGATGTTGGCCTGTAGTGTGTCCTTATAAGTACTATTATAGTATTTGGTACTTAACATTTGTACATACTAATCTAGTCTAGTACAAACATATATAGGACTGAGGTTTTGATGGGTACGATAAGTGTATCAGTGTTCATTGACTTTGTCTCAATAATTATACAATGTGAGCTCACGTTGAGGCTACATGGAGGGTATTTACGACACCAACCTATATCTTGGGTATATTATAAAATGTGAGCTCACGTTGAGGCTACATGGAGGGTATTTACGACACCAACCTAAATCTTGGGTATTTTATACAATGTGAGCTTACGTTGAGGCTACATGGAGGGTATTTACGACACCAACCTATATCTTGGGTATATTATGTGTTCGTTATGGGAATCTTTTAGGACTGCAATGTTCTCTTTAATTATTTGGTAATTACATATGCAGTATGTATCAAATTATTGTATAAGGATCTGCAGCTTTACAAACTAGTCATTTACTTAAACATTTCATAACATATTGGGTTTAAGATATCATGTGAATTAAAAAATATTAGGGAAGACAAAAGAATATCATAATGTGGAATTTGTAAAAAAAAAAATGTAATTAATATAAGTGCATGTTTTGTTGTTGGGATGTGCAGCTTATAACGCTGGGACATTGTCCATGTATATATACTGATACCAGGACTGTCAAACATCAGCTGTTGTTGTACTACAGGTGTTCCAAGCTACCTGTCCATACATCTTATACATGTTATATGTATACCGATGAGAAATCAAACCCTACTCCACCCTACCCCTTCCTGATCTTCCCCTAGCTATCATCCTGTCTCTCACATCTCATCTCCACATCACACTTCCTTACCTCGTGCCCTCTATGTCAAACGGGACCTGAACAGTGTGTGCGGTGTTATCTCCCAAGTAACTTCCCCAGTAAGAAAATTGAACTTTTTATCTCCAGATGTGATCGGCTTTATGTGGAAAGGAAGTTTATAAACTGTAATTGTAGCATCCTGTCCAAAATAGACAGTTTTATCACTATCCTCATTCTAAAACATTATACAAATCTATTGACCACTTATGTGGATCTGGGAGAAAAAACACACTCGTTTAATAACTGGAAATCTATAAGAAAGCTCCTCATAAAATGGGACTCCTTCCAGTTTGTGTGGACCATGTATAACATCTTATCTGTAGAAAAATGGAGGACAGTGTTGTTGGACCATATATTTAAAGAGTGGGGGGAATGATGATCGCAATTAAATATTGGTCACCTGTTTGTTCAGGTGCTGTCAATTAACGATATTAATTCAAATATTAATTCAAATATTAATTCAAATCGCTACAAAGTAACATTCCTGTGGTTTGTATCAGTAAATCGTCAAGGATATCAGTAAGCATACCAAGGTTCTAGTGTTCACAATTTATATTTGAGAGCCAAAACAGTTCCCATGTGTTTATATATATAATTGATATTATACATGTAGGTAGTTATACAGTGTTGGCATACTATCACCCTAAGATGTTTTATACTGTAACTGAAATGATTTGACAAGAACAACTGAATGCAGTGTCTGTGAGCTGGTTTTAGAACATATACTGGGTATTATATAGATAGCAGACCCCATATTCTGATAAAACCTGTTAATCATGAGGACTAACTGTGGAAATCTTGTCCAAATCTTGAATTCTCATGAGTTCAGAAAATGGGGCTCCAAAGGGGAAATTCAAATCAAACATTCAGAAGATTTTATCATATCATATATGTATATTATATGAATTGTATCATACAAGATATTTATCATAAACATACTGTATCAATATAGTAACTGATTCCATATTATAGTAAGTGTATAATTTTTTTTTACACAGATTGTTGATATTTATTTCCAAAGAGTTTCCAGTCAGTATTGAAGTATTTGTCCATAATCAGTCAGTCTGTAGTTCCTGATATGATAAAAGGTTTTCTCTTGGTTTATCCATAACTTTGCATTATCAATTATAAGAATAGGTTTCCTCTTGGTTTTTCCTTAACTATATATATATACATGTGCTGGCCTCTAGCTGTTCTTAATATCTTCTTGCGGTTCAATGTCTATGCTGGAAAATAATTCAGCGAAGCTTCCAAGCTCTTATCTACTATCATTTTATGGTTCATGGCAAATCAGTTTCATGACTTCATACAAATTAAAGGTCAAGGTCATATAAACATGAAAAATACACAAGAAACATTATATGCATTAGATTTGCCAGATACTAAATTCTAGGTCACTTAAATAATCATCTGTCAAAATAGTACTTCTTTGATATCTCACAATTTTTCGTGAAGATATGTTGTAATGTCCTATATTTTCATCATCCTGCCACATGGTGGCTGTGTCATTTCCATAGCTTCAGCACTGGTTGGGGATATGTATTGTTATTTATAAACATAATGATAATCAGTTATCTTCATCAGTCATTCCAATTTTCCTTGGAGCCCCATTTTCATCTGAACGAGTTCTTGAATTCTGAATCAGATGACAAATTGCAAACTGTCTCACAATTGTGTTCATTCTTTTAAATGAGGGTAGTTCAGTATATATATATGATATCACTGCCAATCGTTCTGTTTAAGGATAGTAATCAAATATGTATTAGATCTGTATTTAAAGTTATAAATTCTTTAATCTCATTTTCAATACTAAACGTGCACCATTACGTTAAGGTAGCAATCAAGCATCTATCGAGTGCCTCGGCACTTTGGTCTACCATTGTCATGTCCTCATCAAGCCAGTAAGATATTCTGTACCAGCCGACAGTGAAGTCCGATTTGGTAGAGGAGGGTTTCTCTCTGTTGGTGAATGTTTGTATCATTTTAGATATATTTTAATACTGGTACTGATTAACGGCTTCGCTCTCTGAATCTCGCCCTGGTATATTTGTGTACAATTCACAAAAGAACCTTGGTGATCTGGTAAATTTGGTTTACAGTCTATGAAAGACTATAAAACACTTTCCCCGAGTCCAGGAGACTGGTTTGCTGGATTACATACATAGTCCAGGTTACCAAGGTCTTCCTGTATAAAACGACTACGGATGTCTGCAGTATCCAAACTACCGACATTCTCCTGTATAAAACGACTGATTACCAAATCCAAAGTACCAAGTTCTCCTGTTTAAACAAGATTACATTCAATCTTGACAGGGTTTTGTTAACTATATTGTACAGTATGTCATTACCAGTCCTGTAGTGTAACAGGAGTGATATATGATATTGACATGTGTCGTCATCCCGTTGTCATCCCGTTCATTTCCATATATGATATTACACTGTGTTGAAGCCTGGAGCTTACAACTATAAAACATGGTTCCCAATAGTTGTTCATATTATTGACACTGGGTTTTGTATGTGCAGTGAAACAATTCTATAAAATAATCTTACTAATGTCTTTGTTAGCAACAGTCTGCATGATGAGGTTATGACCAAATGGTCTTTAACCCATTCACCCCTAAAGTCACGTTAGAACCTTACCAAATCAAAGACTGGGCAAGTCCAGTTTAAAGATGTAGGGGTGAATGAGTTAATTAGATCTACAGAGGCGGAGATGTTTCTCCTGAGTTTCTTGGACAAGAAACCTACGCTGTATGACATGGTTGTCTTGCCATGTGATGGAGACAGCCATGCTGGGTATAGATAAAGTTATCACTCTCTGGTGTGTGTTCTATACAAATATCACCTACAAATTAAAGGACACGATTTCAGACAAAGCAGGCTTTTTTCTTGTAAGGGTTAAATGATAAAACTTTATAAAAAATATTTCAGTGGTGTTTTTCACATCAACTGTAAATATTTCATACCTTTCCATGGTGTCTGGATATTTTAAGATAATTTGTAATAAAAAAAAATCACAAATTAAATTGTCATGGTGAATGTTTTAATATAAATCATGCTTAATTATGGTGTATAGATCGAGGTATGAGGAAATATTAAAACAAAACAAAAATATTGTAGGTGTGTATTGTGTGTACAAAGCTGTCTGGTTGAGGAAACCACCACTGCGGGATGTGGTGATGAGCAAAAACTGTTATATTTATTTTACTGTACATAACCTACAGCGTATCTATAGATTCACAAAAACGAAGAAATGATATATCTAAAGAGAAATGTTAAAATCTAAAATATTAAACAATGCGAAATTTTATCGAAGTTACTGTTTCCATCCTGCTAGTGCCTTAAATTTGAATTTTGAAATTTGACCTTTGCAAGATGCAAGACGTTGTCCAGAGCTGGTATGTGTATGATCTTGTTCACTTCGTCTGATTCTGTAAATCAGGGGAAGACATTTTAAATGAATCTTGTCACTGTATTTGAATTTTGTTTCACTGAACATGTATAATTTGTTTTATTTTTATCTATAAATTAAATTTAATCAGAAAAGTACAACATTGTTCTTGTTGTTTGTTTAAAATTGAAGTGCATACATTGAACGTGAATATACAATCACACTAAATTATTTGGATGTGATTTGTCTATTAGCTCACCTGCCAAAAGGCCTAAATGAGCTTATGCCACTGTGTGGCGTCCATGCTCTGTCCATCCCGCGTCAACTTTTTACTTTATTGGAATCTACTGATGAATAATCAAGCAGCCTAGGGTGATTTTGACCCATAGCATGCTGAAATAAAGGGCTATGAATTTTGTTCAAATGCATGACCTTGAGACGTTTACAAGGTTGCAGAGAGGTCAGTTATATAAAAACTTTCAAACGTCTTCTTAAATACCAAGAGGCCTAAGGTCATGATAGTTGACAGAGTGAAAAAAATCCTTTAAGACCAATAAAGTGTTTAGTAACAAAACTAACTAATATGTTTTAGCCTACCTGGTTTTGAAATAAATTTGACCTTGACAGTCTTTGAAACTCAGATGTGAAATAAATAACAGGTGAGGGATACAAGCCCATTAGGCCTCTTGTCGTTAGATACTAAAGCAAATTTGTCCTTAAAGCAGATGTAAACTGGGTTTTTTTTCTGTTTGGTAAAAATTTATCTTTTGATCTACCTAGATAAAGACACATTGCACGTGTCCTTATTCTGATAACATCACCATTAACAACGCATCATCACTTTATGCAGAGTAACCATATCGCTATAGGGTACATCATCAGTTTTGTCACACATTTCATGCACCATAGACGATGGTGCAATACATCTAATAAAATTATTAAAGGAAATATTTTCTATGGTGATAAAGTCTGGGATATGCTTATAATTGATCACTCCTGTGTAATGTAGACGGTGAAATAGCATTCTTGAGGATAAGATATTTGGAGTTCAGCACACGTATCCTATAAATCTGTCATCATTTCATACATTGTTAGCTCACCTGCCAAAAGGCCAATCAAGCTTATGTCTTGGTGCAGTGTCTGTCGACCTTCACTCAACTTTTCACTAAAGGGCCTGCTAGTCCAAAATGGCACCATGGATTTCGACCAAATTTGGTGTGGAGCATTGCTAGGCTAAGGGGAATCAAAACGTAAGCTTCAGGAACTCAGTGACTCCAACCATAACAAACTTATCTCTTTTCTCAGAAGATTTACAGAAATTAATCAAATATATCTAGGCAGAGTCAGAAAAGTTAGGAACATTCATTCTACTTGATAAATGCAGGACATAATATATCTACAAAATCAATCAGTACCCCTGCCAAAATCCTCGTGAAATCAACAGATGATGCAGCAGACTTGGTATCCAAGAATCCAGCATACTCGGCAAGGTGTAAATATTCCGCAAAGAAATCACATTAAAAATCATGAAAATTGTTTAGTTTTTCACTTGAAAAATCTACAAAACACAATTTTTAATGCAAACATATAAATGGGAACCTCATTCTATAATGGAACATTAATTGCTTATTGTTCAAATATAAGTTATACCAGGTGTAATATGATGTACATATACATAGAAGTGNGGGGGGGGGGGGGGGGGGGGGGGGGGGGGGGGGTTTAAGAGAGAGAGAAAAAGTATTCTGGCCTATTCTATATTGAATCTGATCTTTGTACGAAGTATCACACATTGGCTAGGTGGTTTTTGGGAAGGATGATCTAAAAATGTACTAAAAAATTCTATCTTTCTTTAGACCTACAATTTATTTTTCAATGTGTAACTTCAAATTTTATAAAGATAAGGTAACAAAAAATTGCCCTCCATCCCTGCCGTAATGGGAGTGAGCATGTATGCTAGGCCATCATAGACCAACCTCCCGCTGGTATGGGTAGATCAGACAGTAAAAAACTATATACCTTCAAAAGTGCTTTCCTCCCAACCACCGACTTATCCTAAAGATTACACAGCAAAATTACTTGTTTTTACAGGCCTAAAATACTTCAGTGTATGTATGGTTGATAAATATCATAACCAGCCAGAGATTCTGAAAAAAATGAAATCTGATGAAGAAATTTGGATGAAAATCAAGATTTGAGATTAGAAATTTCACATTCCTCAACCTTACTGTGTCTGTTACAGTATTTGTCTAGTCTTACTGACCCACAGGTCGTAGGCAAACTATTTTTTATTCATCCAATGCCCAGTTTCTGAAATGCAATATTTTCAGAAATAAATTTACAAGAAAATGTTTGGATGATGTTTTCTAAATTAAATTTGACTGGTATGTGTACGTTGTAATTGATATGGTATCCATTCATAACTGATGACAATATACCTTACGTCATCTATTTAGATTTCCTCCTTCTCCAGCCCACTGACAGAACAAATGACCGGTTTGCTTAGAGCAAATATTCACTTATTGCCCTTTTGTTTCTCTGAGGCTAATCATGTTTCACGAGGGTGAAGCCGGAGTGAAACATGATTAATTGAGGAGAATCATGGAATTGTGATACCCTTCTACAGGACAATAAATATTTTATTATACTGGAAAAAAAAAACACTAGTAGAGACGATTAGGTTGACGCGGCATTGTTGTCGCCTGCTTCCGTCATTCAGAACTAGGTTATGGTGGCTCTTGTTGATGTTTCTAGAGAGGCTCCGAATAAGGGAAATATGATTGGCAAATTTGAGCACATGAGGGCAACATGATGTTTTATGAACCCGTCATGTGACCAGTATCAACCAATTAGATACACTGTTATAATGAGGTATACATACTTGGATAACTCGAAGTTTTTCCACGACCCCGTCGACTTTTGAGATAACGAGGTTCGACTGTAATTATATATTTTAAAGGAGGCAGAAGTAAAGAAGGTTAACAATGGCCCAAACAATTAAACAACACAAAGATTTAACAACCTAACAGTAATTATCCATGGGTGGTCTGTCTTTAATATCAAAGCAAGAAATCTGTAGGGATATGGAATAGTCATGTTTTTTCGAAAAAAAAAGATTAAAAAAAAATCATTTTACAGAAAAAGCAAATTTTTGAAGAATTCAGAACCAATTCAAGAGCCAGGATTCAGAACCAAGTGCGACCAGACAGGTACATTATATTTTCTTCCACAACCACCATAGGTTTTCTCACTCCCACCTCATTGGATAAACCTTCTAGGATATGGAAAACATATTCAAGTTATCCACGAGTAGGTAACACCTTCGACGTTATTACATTGGTTAGTCTTCTAATTATGATGTCAAGTAACAACTCTTTGCGATGTCATCTACCATGGTGACGTCGTAGTTCATAGCAATAGTTTTCTTGATTGGAAACAGGAATAATGTATTTCTAAGGGAAAGATATGGATTTTCTAGATAAAACATCTGAACATGGTGGGGAAAAAAGATCCCCAAACTTGTGATGGTTGATCATCATGTTTATCTAACTCTCAGAAGTTAATTTTCAAATTGTAAAAGACACTCGGTAAACCTAATTTGATGTTAGATAAACATAATAACCAACCATCACTCGTTGGGGAACCTCTGTTTATCCTATTAGACAGGTTTTTAGAAACGGGGATAAGTCCCCATATCTACTGATCTGTTTGGAGCTCAAACAGGATTCTCCATAGGTTTCATATAACACTTACTACAGATCAAATATTCATGTGTTGGTGTTAAGGATAACTCAAAATATGTCATTTAAAGGATTATTTTGTCTCCAGGGGGTATTGCACACATCTTATTTATGTTTTAATTTTGATTCTCCCCCATGGAAATTTAAAAAAGTTTACATTTATTGCTATTGTGGTAGGGAAATATGATTATGTTTTATATATACAGTTTAATTGTCCAGCCAAATGTTGCTTACCTGCCAACCCTCCCTATTTAGAAGGGACACTCCCGATTTTTGAACCCTTAAATTTAGTATTTTCAACCTGTGAATTGGCTACACTATTACCATATTCTAAGATCTAATGATTTCATCTAAAAGAACAACTCAAAATATGTCATTTCAAGAATTATTTTGTCTCCAGGGGGTATTGCACACATCGTATTTATGTTTTAATTTTGATTCTCCCCCATGGAAACTAAAAAAAGTTTACATTTATTGCTATTGTGGTAGGGAAATATGATTATTTGTTTCCCCCGAGATTAACAATGTTTGACGACGGCAAAGCAAGTGAAACATAATTAATCAGGGACAATAATGGCAGTTCAATGAAGTTTTACTGTAAAGTGATAAATAAATCAAATGATTGCCATCTTTGAAATCCAAGGATTATGCTTCCAACACAAGTATCTTCTTTTCACCATTAGAATTTGTCACAATGAAATTAAAGGTTCTTCAAGGATCCCCATACCACTGCCAAAAACTGTAACTCAGTGTTGGAAATTGTTTGTCCGGCATGACTATCATTAAGCTTGTAAATACTTCGTGGACCTATGAATTCTTGTATGAAGAGCACCAATGATCAGAAATCAAAGAAATTAAAACCCCCACAAATATTAGTAATTTCACATGACTTCTCTAACAAAAAAATAACATTGGAATAGTTTCATTCATGAATTTAAATCAAATTGTATGGTCTTACATCAGCATTTTGTTATTTTGGCACATATCAAGACAGAATAGTAAGATGCAAGTGTTTATCAGCGGAAAGATCGGAGAGATAGACAAGGCACTGCCAAAGAGCCTGTAGAGATCCACACTGATACAGCAGCTTTGTTGACATCGTTCCAAGCTAGATTTCTAAGTAGAAAGGACCAATCGACAAAGAACACAACAGGTTGATCAAGTTCTGACAGTGAGGGGTACTCACCCATCCAAACGCCGAGTTGTATGTTATCAGTATTGCATCCAAATCAAGATTTCTTGTCAAATACAATCTTTTTAGCCTTTGTAATCAGAAACGTGACTTTATATCTGTTAAGTTTTAGGCTTCTCTCTGCTGATCTTATGTGTAAATATAACCTCATTTCTATCCTATGTTAAATTGTTTACCATTTCCAATACTGATCTGTCCTTTGAGAAGTTGGAAATACTGAAATAATGGCCTGTATATATATACATGTAGGTTTGAATTATTTCATCCAGACATATTGGTCACTAAAATAATAAGTTTTATCAGTTATCAGGAAAACTGCCCTGATATTCTGTACTTAAAGATACCGTGCCACTTAACTATGCTCTTTTTTCTTATCATCAAGATAAATCGGGTATTCATGAAACCGTTCTCATGCTCAAACTCAGATTCTGTGCTCAAGCCCATTTTCTTGTTTGTTAATGAAATAAGAACAGAGTACATATGGTTCAGGGTTTGAAATATATTTGAAGAACCTTCGAAAGGAGCATTGTTTTATAATTATGGTTTCACAGGAAGTTTTGACCATATCACAAGATGTAAGTGCATTGCCACTAAAAGAATGTTGCATTAAGCACGGAGTCCATGCTGGAGCGTGAGAATGGTTTCTTGAATACGGGCCCTGATGTCTGTACAAGTACTGGAAGGGTGTGAAATTAAGGAAGACATTACTGTTTGTTTCTATTGTAATTGATAAAACTGACAAGACAACTTCTTAAATAACTTTATTAAAAACGATTTGGCAACAGCCCTAGTGTTACAGAATAAGGGACATAACTCCTTGCAGATTCTTCAAATAAGAGTATATAGTTAACACCAAGTGTAAACTATCATAAGATCCTTTTTTTTAAGTTGAAGAACTAGAAAATTTCACATTAATATTCATTAAAATATAAAGTATGTCCTAATATACCGCAGAAAGCATCTGTATAGAATGATGTTTATTTAACAGTCTAATAATGTGCATCCTTTGTGGTTGACAAGAATCATGTAAAAGAATTAACAATTACTTTTATCAGAGAAGTATTTATCAAAGAGTATACATATCAGGTCTCTGCTTTTATATAACATGAGGTATGAATACAACAAGAAGCTAAGTTAATGATATTAATAGAGTGAGTGATATCAACTAGCTTATACACAAATTGGAGAAGGCAGTAGCCAAATTAGAAGCTTAACAGAAAAGGGGACATAACTCTCTGTGTGTCACAAAATTTCTAGAACAGTAGGTACAGTTAACACCAAGTACTAAATTAGAAATGGCACCTGGTTTCTTAATTGTTTTACATTATGCTATAAGAATATACTGTAATATACTAATTATTTCACTGATATTGTTTTCTGACAGTAGGCAGTAGTAATTTAACTATAGGTTTTTTTCTAGATTAAAATTCTGTGATAAATTACAGGGGTTATTAATATTTCATGAGGACTTATTCATTCACCCTACAGGATACCCTTGGTATCTATCTTTCCTTAATAGACATAATTTTCTGGATATCCTTGTTACGCTAAACCCTGATGTCGGTCTGTTCTATAAATGTATTTTACTTGATATCCCGATATCGGCCTACCCTATGAATGTATTTAACTTGATATCCCGATATCGGCCTACCCTATGAATACACTTAACTGGATATCTTTGATATGTGTCTGTCCTTTGTGAATGTACTTTTATAGATATCTCTGTCATTTTTCAGGATATATCCTTGATATTAATCAGTGTTGATATATGGTTTTCCTTTAAAAATGTCTTTTATTCGCTGTCTATTCTATGAATACACTAACCTACTTTGTATATATATCCCTGATACCTGTCTGTCCTATATATATACACTTAAAGGGATATTTTTGATATCTGTCTATCCTTCGTAAATGGACTTTAATAGATATCCCTGATACCTGGTATATTTCTGTCCTATCAACACACTTAAAGGGATATCTTTGATATCTGTCTATCCTTCGTAAATGGACTTTAATAGATATCCCTGTAGCAGGTATATTTCTGTCCTATCAACACACTTAACTGGATATCTAATAGATATCCCTGATACCCAGTAAATATCTGTCCTAAGAATACACGTAACTGGATATTACAGATATTCCTGATACCTGGTATATATCTGTCCTAAGAATACACGTAACTGGATCTTATAGATATCCCTGATACCCAGTAAATATCTGTCCTAAGAATACACGTAACTGGATCTTATAGATATCCCTGATACCTAGTATATATCTGTCCTAAGAACACAGGTAACTGGTTATCTTTGATATCTGTCTGTCCTGTATAAGGACTTAAATAGATATCCCTGATACCTGGTATATATATCTGTCCTATGAATACACTTAACTGGATATCTTTGATATGTGTCTGTCCTGTATAAGGACTAGATATCCCTGATACCCAGTAAATATCTGTCCTAAGAATACACGTAGCTGGATCTTATAGATATCCCTGATACCTGGTATATATCTATCCTAAGAATACAGTAGCTGGATTTTATAGATATCCCTGATACCTGGTATATATATCTGTCCTATGAATACACTTAACTGGATATCTTTGATATCTGTCCAATTTTAATGCACTTTGCTAGATATCCCTGATATCTATCTGTCCTATGAATGTACTTTTGAAGTGAGCGAGGTAGATATAGCCTTGGTGTTCGTACGCTTCGCCCACTGCTGAGGTGACCCCTCCAGTGGGGTCATGTAGACTTGTGACGACTTTGCCTTCAGGACTGAATTCCAGAACGATTGCATGTCTTGGGACAAAAAGATCGAAAAGGAACAGCGGCGTCACCTGGTGACAGACAGGAAATCAATCTGAAGTCATAGCAGCAACAAACTTTAGTTCATAATCACGTGACAGTCACTGAACTTTATCATCCCTTTGTTCCTCAAGCTTATGACTTATTTAACGTATTTTCCATTTCGACTGTGCAAAGCCATTTTATTGGCAGTAATATATATTTTGTAATTTTTTATGCAAGTTTTTCAATGGGAAATTCCTAATAGATTAACTTCATGTATTCTTGAGACTAAGCCATTATTGTACTTAAATTTGACTCAAAAGAAGGAAAAAAATGATAGAAATAAAGTTTTATTAAGTACTTACAACAACTTAAAATAGAAATGAATTTTCAGGGCGTTCAAGACAAGCCTTTTTTTTAAAACTTACCTTAGCTATGAAGTTTTTGATTCCAGGAAAGGGTCCGACCAGGTCTAGGAAGGGCCCAATTTTACTGACTCCTTCGTACCTTACAGCCCCCAGGCCAACATAGAAATTCCCATGACTGTTTATTTTGATGTTGTCAGGGTAACCCGGTAAGTTGTCTGCAAAAATGTCTGTCTGTCCAGCCTTTGGTCCTTTGAGGTACAATCTACAATGCAGTAAATCTTGTCCATTAAACAACACAGACCAGTAGATATATATATTGTATTTGGATTGGAGAGGTTCCGATTCAGTGTTACATAGAAATTCATAGTACAGGGTAGATTTATACAGGTTTCCTGACTATACAGGGTTTTGTGTAGAAAGGTTAATTTTAAATATGACCATGGTACAAAAATAAAAAGTGAATAATCAGTGTTGTGATTAAGTTCTGAAACAGGTGGTTGATTTCTTAAAATCAGTTGGTTGAATGTTCTTTATATATTGAATTAACCGATATGAATGCTGAAAAAAATAGCTGTTTAAAGTTGATGAATAGCAGAATAACAGGTTAGTTTTTCCACAGCCAGCTTTTAATGAGAACACTGATAATCTAGAAATCTTGCATACTGGACCCTTAAGATTGGCATTAATCTTAATTAAGCACCTGTTTTAGTAATTAGGAAAATTTGCTATACCAGAATACCAGACTCATTATCAGGCCTACAGGCTATCACCAGCTCATTGCTGGTTATCAGGTTTTAAGTATGTGCATGAAAAATTCAACAAATTAGTCCGAATTATTCTGACGTTTTATCAACTTTTTTCATATCGGTCTGTCGTCGATTAACGAAAAAAGTTGATGAAACGTCAGAATAACTCGGACTATCAACAAATATGCACAATTATTTTTATTCTCTTTCTTCAGCCCATGATGAACAAACAGAAAACACAGAAAATCTTATAAATACAAACTGCATTTAAAATACCGTGAAATCAAATATTTTCTTGGAACTCTAATTTTATGATTTTCTGACAAAACACCCTTTTGTGGGTACATGAATTTGTGGATTACGAGTATCCACTCAAACATAGAATTGCTTTATATCAAACTTGTAATCACTTGGTGGATCTATAAATTTGCTGATGAAGATTATCCACAAAATCAATGAAATTAAAAACTCCACACTAATTAGTGATTTCACAGTATCTTCAATTTATTCAATAAAACTGATGAGTCATCTGGCAGAATAATGTGAAGAAAAGTGTTTGCTTTGATAGAAAAATTGAAGTGGAATATGAGACTTGAAGTGTCTTGTCTAATAAAGTTCCATTATATAACAGTGCATGTGTAGCCAGTCCAAGGAGCTCAATTGGTTTTAACGCCCGTCTAAAGTTGGAGGGTCCCAGGTTCAAATCCTGGTTTTAAATTTACATTTCCCCTCTCCTGTTAAAGTGGTGCCTCAAACCAAATCTTGTTCAAGTTACTGTTTGTATGCTTGGTAAGGGTATACCCGAAACCTTGGTTGTAAACAGTGTCGTCTTTAGGGGCAATGACTCAGAAAAAGGAGGGAGGAATGTAGAGGACATGGACTGGGTCGATCAACGGCAACCAGGTAGCTGAATTGGTAAAGCATCCATCTTATGTTTGGAAGGTGCCAGGTTTTAATCCCAGTCTAGCTGTGCATTTTTTTCGGCCTGTTACATATGTATATTTGATAGTAGTAAATGTGTGTGACTATACCAGAGGTCTTAATTACCTTCTCAAGCGACAAACACTCATCTCAGCAATGAGGATGAAGGTTTCGTCCTGTGACAATGCGATTCCATTGGCTAGGTGGAGATTTCCCAGCAGTAGTCGGGCTGTCTTTGTCTCAGGATTATACTCTATAAGTCTTCCAAGGGCGTTCACCTCCATTACCTAAAACAGACTGTGACGGTGACCTGTCCAAACCAACACATTGGGCTATACTGAAACCTGTCCATAACAACACATTGCCCCACAATAAAACCTGTCTAAACCAACAAGTTAAGCAAATGTAAAACCTATCTGCATCCTTTAATACGTTATGCCAATACATGGGGTTGATCTAAAATCTGTGTATACTCTCAAAACCTTGATGGCACAAATGTGTCTGTGTCTTCCATTATAGGGAAACAACCAACTTTGACCATTATAAATCACTTTACTTTCACAAGATATTAATTTTCGCTTTAGAAAACTTTCTTAACTCATTCGTAAATTAACATCTTCCAAGAGTAGAAAGTCCAAGTAATGTCCATACAATGATTGAATTGGTATCTTCTAAATCACACAGTCATGTAGTTTATTCAACATACAGGTATAGTTTCTGTAAGAAAGTCTTTTTTTTCTGCGAGAGGTACACATTACATTATTGAATGTCAACAAGATGTGTCGTTGTATTTACTATTACAAGATAACTTTTTCTTAGGGTCTTCATCCTATAGGTGAACACAGTCCCAATACTGAACCAATGCGTTTGTGAGAGAGTGCACAGCTGTGGGGATAGAACATGGCTCTGTAAACAGACATGCTTACCTGATTTCTCACTGTGACCTGATAGCAACTAACTTATGAAATAAAACAATTTTTCAACACCAAATAGAGGATTAAATTTACCTCGTATCTGTAATGACGGCGGCCCCACCTGGTGGTGGAGTCTGTGAAGTATACAAGCCCGGAGCGGGAGATGTCAAGACTATTGAGAAAGGAGAATGGGACTCCCTCAATACCTAAAATGGTAAACACAATATTTCTTATAACCATCTGATAGTACACAGTTGTCATTTTGTCATTGTTTACTAGCTATTGACCATGTGATCATATAATTAAGGATTGAACAACATTTTTCCAATTTCATACGGCTTCAATATTAAAAACTGCCATTCAATCCTTCCATTTAGTTATTATTGACCTTAATACAGATATATATTCCATCATAGTTTCCAATTTGAAATGTCGTCAGTGCAAACGAGCTTCCTGAAATAACACATCACCAAGATGTTTGCTTCTAACAGTTGTCTCATGTTATTCGAGGCGGGATGAGATGCTTCAAAAAGATGCTGATCCATTTGTGTTCATAGCCCTATGGATGCAATTTCTTATGGTAATGTCTTTAGAGGAAATTGCAGTTGAAATTATAGATATTTTATGTATGTGTCATATCCTATAAAAATTATACATCAAAAGATCCCGTAAGGATTGAAAGCACTTCATTGTTACGAATTTGTGATATACCTTTACAATCACAATGTCATATTTTGCACCGCAAATATTTATGAATTTTCTGTTTTTGTGAATTTTTCTTCTTTTGCAGTGACAGATTAAACAGTAGTACCAATGTCACTAGACAGTAGCGTCTCAATCTGACCAGTGCTGATGTTGACTTTCAAAAGACCAAAGTATGCATCAAGAACCAGGAGGTCGCCGTCTCTGTTGACCTTTAACCCTTTAGGTCGCCCACAAACTGGCTCCATTTCAAAAGATCCTGGGAAAAGAAAGATAATTAATTAAAGCTGTCTCTATTATCTAAACAGGTATGCATGTGTATTTTCTTTTGTTTGTGTTTAAAACTTCATTTTAATTATTCTCAACTGATCATTCTTTTTCTTTCACAATAGATGGATTTGCAATCGTTCACAATCTTTTATTTTCTAAGGATGTTGAAAAGTGGCAATGTTGCATCTCCATACGGACAACGTTTTGTTAATTTCCTCAAAAATTGTGTGTCTTTTTCGCTTGTATCCTAAAGTCTTTGAAAGGTGAAAAAATAAGGTACCTTTAATATTAATGAAATATTTTTGAAAGTTTGAAAGTAGTAAAAAAAATCTGTTTCAACAGTAGGATATGAAATGAACAAAGAAAAAAACAAAGCAATTAACTGCTCTTTTATCCACACTTTTAGCTTTTTTGTCTGAAATTTAAGTTTGATATTTCCTTGTATTTGTGATCATGATGAACCACATCTCACCACATCCTGGGACCTCCTGCCCTGTTCGTGTTACGGTCCAGAGGTGGGTGTTGTTGAAGGCTAGAATCCTCCCATCCTGGGCTCCTGTGTACAGTATTCCTATAACCCATGAGCGCTTGATATAAAACTCAAAATTGAAAATTTTCATCGTTTGACTCAACTGTTCATTACATAAATAAGGTATGGGACTTTCTGCATTGCCAATTATACTACAGTTATGAACACATTAAATATTGTTTCAATATGCAATTGTATATAAAGTATATACATATATCCAGTGCTTAATATGTTTTCACTGATTTTTTTCAATAGATGTTTCTTGAATTTTATATATGGTGATATTTACCATTTGTGCCCGCAGTTATGGACTCTGGGCCTAACAGCTGTCCCTCAAACAGTTTGTTAGCCTTCTGTAGTAGGTTGTTTCTTTGAAGAGCACCCTCCAGTACAGGAAGGGGTTTAGGATAACTAGAAATACAGATACAGTGTTTATATTACAGAGGTCACATCTATATAGTGTTTATATTACAGGGGTCACATCTATATAGTGTTTATATTACAGAGGTCACATATATATAGTGTTTATATTACAGGGGTCACATATATATACAGTGTTTATATTGCAGAGGTCTCCTCTATATACAGTGTTTATATAACAGAGGTATCCTCTATGTACAGGATTATATTACAGAGGTCACCTCTATGTAGTGTTTATAGTACTGAGGTGACCTCTTTATACAGTGTTTATATTACAGAGGTGACCTCTATGTACAGTGTTTATATTACAGAGGTGACCTCTATGTACAGTGTTTATATTACAGAGGTCACCTCTATATACAGTGTTTATATTACAGAGGTGACCTCTACATACAGTGTTTATATTACAGAGGTCATCTCTATATACAGTTTATATATAACATAGGTCTCCTTTCTATACAGTGTTTATATTACAGAGGTCACATCTATATAGTGTTTATATTACAGAGGTCACATATATATAGTGTTTATATTACAGGGGTCACATATATATACAGTGTTTATATTGCAGAGGTCTCCTCTATATACAGTGTTTATATTGCAGAGGTCTCCTCTATATACAGTGTTTATATTACAGAGGTATCCTCTATGTACAGGATTATATTACAGAGGTCACCTCTATGTAGTGTTTATAGTACTGAGGTGACCTCTTTATACAGTGTTTATATTACAGAGGTGACCTCTATGTACAGTGTTTATATTACAGAGGTGACCTCTATGTACAGTGTTTATATTACAGAGGTCACCTCTATATACAGTGTTTATATTACAGAGGTGACCTCTACATACAGTGTTTATATTACAGAGGTCATCTCTATATACAGTTTATATATAACATAGGTCTCCTTTCTATACAGTGTTTATATTACAGAGGTCACATCTATATAGTGTTTATATTACAGAGGTCACATATATATAGTGTTTATATTACAGGGGTCACATATATATACAGTGTTTATATTGCAGAGGTCTCCTCTATATACAGTGTTTATATTGCAGAGGTCTCCTCTATATACAGTGTTTATATTACAGAGGTATCCTCTATGTACAGGATTATATTACAGAGGTCACCTCTATGTAGTGTTTATAGTACTGAGGTGACCTCTTTATACAGTGTTTATATTACAGAGGTGACCTCTATGTACAGTGTTTATATTACAGAGGTGACCTCTATGTACAGTGTTTATATTACAGAGGTCACCTCTATATACAGTGTTTATATTACAGAGGTCATCTCTATATACAGTTTATATATAACATAGGTCTCCTTTCTATACAGTGTTTATATTACAGAGGTCACCTCTATACACAGTGTTTATATTACAGAGGTCATCTCTATATACAGTTTATATATAACATAGGTCTCCTTTCTATACAGTGTTTAAATTACAGAGGTCACCTCTATATACAGTGTTTATATTAGAGGTCATCTCTATATACAGTTTATATATAACATAGGTCTCCTTTCTATACAGTGTTTATATTACTGAGGTCACCTCTATATACAGTGGTTATCTATACGTATAGGAGTACATTTAGATTTTTTGGACATGATACTTACATATAAAAGTTCGACTCTATCGGTGATGGTATGACGGAAACGTAGATCACCAAAAGTCCAAATAGTCCTGACACTAGCCATACCGACGGCACCCTATTGAACAGAACATTTCTCTTTTATATGAAATGAAAAAAAATACAATGAATCATGACAGAAAATGACACTTACCTCTAGTTACTATAATTGTCTTTAACGTATTACCTTGCCCAGGACATAGTCAGCCTAGGTTTGACCCATGGTTAAAGTACACAGAGATGGCTGTTTACACAAAGTTTTCTCATACAAAACTTAAAGGTCACTTTTCACTTGGTTCATGTTGTTTATCTCCCCAAATCCATGATAATCCAGTATTTTAGCAATGATTTTAGTACATATGGAAATCAAGATGACATAACAATGGATCTTAACTGGCAATAAGAAGGTATTTTTTTGTTCAAATTTAACAGCCTCAGTCTAGTTTAGCTAGCCCATACCAATTTTATAAAGTCAACATAAAAAAATACTGACCCTTTCAATTCCTGGGTTAAGGACAGCTGCTTGAGGTCAAACATGCTGACCGGTCAATGCCTTTTCTGCTCTTTGTACTGCACAGGTTGTAGGGGATATCAGATGTGAGGTCAGGTGAACTCAAACTGGACATTTCAAAACTCCCAGTCAGACATACACTGACCACTGATGGTCAGACATTCAGAAATACAATTGTATACTAACAGTGGTCAGCTGAACTGACACACTTGTATATTATTTAAAATCTGGGTATTCATGGTGTAGCCAGTAAAAATTTATAATGGTGAAATGTGTTCTAATAATAAACAGGTCTGTATATATAAGGCTTTCTGCTGTGACCAGAAACCAATATACATATAGTACATAGGTACATGTGTGCTGCCAAGTTGTTGGTGTTGTGGGTGTGTTTATCTTTATAGCGTTTAGATTCCCCCTTGGTGCCTCTGTCTGGGCCTGTATAATCACCTGTCTCACTGTCTGGGTCAGTATTATGGTCAAGGGCCAGCAGCTAAATACAACAGTGATGGTGGTCTGGTATAGTTAATCTTGACCACAGGCAAAATATCACAACATTATAGGTTAATATATAGTACACTGTCTTCCAGTGATATTTTTTTGCTCAAATTTACAGCCGAATACAGTCTGTTTCCCCTCCCTAAATGTAGAAAGTACATTATTTTCCAAAAAGGACCCAAAAAAAAGGAATATATTCCCAATTTTAATAAAATTAATGCTTTATTTTCCAAATCCATAAAGAAACAGGCGGTTGTAAAATTATGTTAAAAAAAACACTGTCTTTGTTGATGCACTTTAGATATATAGTGTCATTCAAACAAGCGTGTAAAATGTACAGTATATAGTGGATCTACATGTTTGTAAAATGTACAGTATATAGTGGATCTATATGTATGTAAAATGTACAGTATATAGTGGATCTACATGTATGTAAAATGCTAGTATTAACTGTTCATGAGTGAAAGGAGTTTTGCCATGGATAAGTTTATAACATGACTGAGGAATATGTCACTGACCAGAATGACCCAGATATTCTAATAGCAATACGTAATGTACGACATGATTATTGTATTATTCCACTTACAGATGATTTTATAAATCTTGTATCAATATGACATTTCCAATTTCTAAAAGATATTCTGAAATAGATCTAATTAGAATTTTTATTACTGACCTCACAGGTTCGTTCGTGTATGACCATTACTATTAATAGGATGTACCACGTAATTAGATTATCTAAGTCCGTGGATGTACCTATTATTCTAGTGAGTATCATCTTTTTATCTACCACCCATGGTTATTACAGATTGTACTTGAGTCACTGAAACAAGATCCTTAAGATTGAAAATTGTTGGTTGCAAAAATAAATTGTTGCGATCAGAGAACAGAGAAAAGTTTTTGTCAATTTGTTAAAATGGAGATTTTTTCTAAAAAGGAATATAATAATTACATTCATTTACCTTACATGTACCTGATCTAAGAAAATGAAATTGTTTTCAATGTTTACTACCGTAAATCTACAAAAAATGTTGAAGAGCAGGATTCAGTTACAAGCACAGACTTGAAGAATCTAACTCCGTGGTTATAATGGAGTCTGCTCCAGCAATGATTGCTTGAAGAATTAAAACATTATTTTTCTAGCGAAAAATTGATCCAGTATAATTTCTGATATCTATAGTGGGGCTCTTCAGGTGATTTGAGATCAGAGAAAAGGTTTTGTCAATTAGTCACAATGTACATTTCTTCTAAATGAAGAAATATTAAATAAATACATTCATTCATGATGTCCATTAATTCAGCTCTGATGAAGTTTAAAGGCTTTTCTACTTTGTTTTTTCCATACACTCACTGGTCACGGGATCATGAATTGCGCATGTGTAATATAATAGAATCCAAATTCCTGGTCCCGGCGGCGTGTGAAATTATTAAAGCGGGTGAAGGGTTAAAGTTCCGGTAGTAACGGGTCACAGGCAGGTATGATCACTCAGCAGACAGCCTCAGGTATTATAAAGGACTATGTATGGTTTGGGCCTTAATTAAAAATTCAGGCCCCCAATTTATTTTTAATCCATAAAAAAATAAAAATCAGCAATAGAACTTTCAAACAAATGTTTATTAATTTTGAATACTTCCCCAGTACTATTATGCTAACATTTATTTGTGTTTTCAATTTTGGCTGCCATGGTAACAGGTCATTTTCTGCATAAATTATTGAAATTTGATAATTCAGTCAATTTTGACAGGTTTTCACCTAGTTTTTCTCTTAGCTACCATAGAGCGCACTCTTGAACAAACTTTATATTTCTCCTAAAGGTGTATTACAGGTGCCTACATATTATCCTTTTATATGAAGTTTGTTCAAGCATGCGCTCTATAGTTTCTAGAAGAAAAACTATGCAAAATATCCCAATATTCACTGAATATTCAAAATTTTCTAATTTATGCAAATTTGAACTTGTTACCATGGCAACAATAATTAGAAATATAAATAAATATTTTCATAAAAGTATTTAGGAAGTATTCGAAATAAAAGAAACATTCATTTCAAAGTTCATTTAAAGGTTTTGAATTTTGATCCATTTGGGGGCCAAAACAGGCCCGAAACCATACCACAGACTTAGATAACATAACTGTGACCATACATTTAGTCCTTTAAAATGGAAATTGATAATAAATTCCAATGTTTAATGTCTAGCTACTCTGACTAATCTCAGTGAATACTTTTTAAATTAAATCTTTTTATTAATATTTTCAAATATCAGATATTGGATGACCTAAGCTATCTTTTGCAGGTCATAGTTCCCTCTACAATTTTGAATTTCCCGCCAAATTCCTCTTTCTTGCCCGTATCATGCATTTCTCTCTCGATCAAACATATAATTCATAAATGGTAATATGTTATAAAGTGTTAAAATATATATATTTTTATTATGTTTCAAACATTGGATTGTTCGAAATAAATTACGTCCAAAATTTTAACGTATCAAAATTGACCTCGAGCCTTTTCTCCGTATAACCGGAAGTTTACAAGTCGACCAAGCATGCATGTGCCTGTGTGAAATACCGACGCCGGATTTACAAGAGAAACGTTAATATTTGACAATAAATCTACATTTGGATAAAAAATATGAGTGGAGAAACGGGCCACGTGTTGATGTCCGTCGAGGCTGAAGCCTACGTGGAACACTTGGTGAAATACAAGCTTAGAGATGTCGGAAGTCCAGAGTAAGTTTTTCGGTGTTCGGTTTCTATGGTAAACAACAATGCCACTTAATAATCCAAAATATTGTTTTTGTAAATGCTCCACCTAAAATGACCAGTGTAACTTATACTTCAATACGGTGATATGCTGAATATTGTTTTTAATGTACCCGTAAACATACCAGAAACTTCGTTAAAATTAAATTTTGACAGTTTCCTATGGCCATGCATTTTCTCTTGAAAAATCCCATGATGTCGAACCTTCAGTGTAACGCTATATTGACCCACAGACCATGTACGTTTATCTATATTGACCCACAGACCATGTACGTTTATATGGTGCTAACACTTATCTCCGTAATGATGAGGCTTAATAATTATTTTTGGTAAATAATTCAAAACTGATACAAATTGTAACAATAATCACATGCAGGTACTATAAATAAATAGCATTGTCTCTCAATAGTTCACCCATAATATAATCTTATGGATGTATAGTCGGAGTTTCCTCAGGCCCTGACACCAGACTTAGACATTTTGACAGACATATGTCTGTTGTGGGGCCAAAGCGCAACCTATATGAAAACGTGGAATTCTCTGACACCGTTTGGTGTACATCTGAAGAGTTTTAAGGTGCTGACAACAAAAATCTACTATGACACATATCGATAAATGGATTATTTATTGATCTAAATCCGCTCTTATTATCCACAACACCTGCTAAATTCCGTCAGTAGAGTCCTAAGTTTTCAATTGTTCAAAATTTTGAACGATTGAAAAATGATAACTCTTTTGACGGAATTTAGCAGCTGTTGATGATGATAAGAATGGATTTGGACAACAAATAATCCATTTATCGATATATGTGAGGTATGTGTTGTGTTATTGTTGATTTTTTGTCTGAGCTCAACTGACTGAGCTAAGGGCGAAATCCCACTAACACAGACTGAAGGGGACTTTAATTCTATGTGTATTAAAATCTGCTACACATTTATAGAGAAACTATAACAGCAAGTGAACTTAAAGAGATTACACTAGAGTAATATGGGAATATTGGAAACTAACTACATGTATAGCTATTTTTAAAAAATACAATCTAAAACTTGAAATTTTGATTTACAGTTGGTCAAGGCAGCATGAGATGCTGGAGAAACTCAACATGCAGGCTGTGATGAATGCTTCCGCCCAGGAAGACGAGTTTGTGAAGGATTTCTTCATCTCATCTGGAAAGGTTTGTAAAAATTACCATGCTCCATTGTATCATATTTAACATTTAATACACATTCTAGCCAGTTTGTAAGCAGCTGTAAAAAGTCCAATGTTGGAAGGCTTTGTTTTAACATTTATCACTCCATATATATTATTTTGGACAAATTTTGATGAAACTTTGTATAGCTGTTTACTTCACAAACATTTGAAGTCAGTTTTTATGAGAGTTACATTAATTTTAATTAACTTACAACAAACATGCTTACCCAAGTAAAGTTGAACATTGCACGTCAAAACATTCTCATATGTCGTTTCTCGGTCTGTAGGTTTTGATCGGTAGCCAGGAAGTGTGAAGTGTGAAATTATAATGAACAAAAATATATCATTAAATATGGAAGTTCATAGTTGGTCCGGTTTTCTCCCACAATAAGACCCCCTTCCATCAAGGCCTGCGAGAGTGATCAATATAAGTTGATGTAGTTTGTTTCATAATTGTTATACAATAAATATTCAATTTATCCAGTATACTTTTGACATGCAAAACTTTGCTTGTGAATTGAAAATTAAGTTCTAAACCTAGAGTTATTGTCCTTTGGTCACTTGACCTTTTTACTGCTCTGCAGACTTCATATTGTATTCAATTTCAACCTTTGTACATGTATTCATAATAAAAATATGTTGCATGAGTTTGATATTCATTATTTTTTTTAATCTTTATTTTTATAATTAATAAATTGAACTCTTCTATATAATTTTGCAGTAATACATAAATCAACGTAATTCACGATTCATTCACACTGCACATACTCGATAAATTGAACTATCCTTTATGAGTTTTCTGTAAACCATAAATCTATGTGCTCTTGTTTTTACTGTTATAGTAAGGTATATTTGATGTTGATACAGTTTGCTGTGCTGATCTATGATCTACTGGTAACAGAGGTGTGGAAAGAAAAGATTTTCTCTGCATTGATCGAGATGGACTTTGAACCTAAAACAACATTCCCAATTTACATGGTGGTGAGTACATGTATATCTTTCACTAAAATTGTACATATGTACTTCATGCAAAAACCCCACTTACGTTGAGTTATTGAAACTGATATATTTTGTCAGAATATTGTCAGGGTACAATCATATGAATTTCGCTCAGTTAATATTATACAATGTTTACATATTACAGTAATATATATTAGTGTTATCATTACAAAAAAAAAAAAAAACTTTAAAATTAAATGATGCCTTACATCCTGTCAAGATCTAAGGGGGAACAGCTTGCTAGCTTATTATTGTCCTGCAATTTTTTGCTAAGATTTTCGTAGTTGCTTTATGAGGTTAAGTTAAAAATTTGGTCTTTCCTTGAGTCTGAAGTAACATTTATAATATGTTGTGTTTCAAAATATTTCATGTAGCACCATCATTTTCTTGGAAAATCTACATTTGAAGTGATAAAAAATCTTCCATGTTCAAATGCTTTGATGCTTATCAGTAAGTTACACCAGATTTGAGTTTTAATCACTCATGTCTAGGGAATGGAGGACTACATGGGTTTGTGTCTCATTTAGCTCTACCATGAAGCAACAGTAGCCACCCTGCTGGAGACCACCATGTTTTTTCGTGAGAGTTGTGAGAATGCTGAGGATCAGATCACAGATCTTGTCGACTACTGCTACCGGAAACTCACACAAATTGTTGCCAGGTAACAAAACACCTGTCTCATTTAGGGACTTCTAATCAGTGAATTACATATCTAAGTATTGCAACAGCAGGAGCCTGCATGAATAGGGAAAATGTTTTATAGAAATAAGGAAAGTTTCCCTGATTTTTAATATCCTGGAAGTGGTAAGAAGCCCATTCTTGGCTGTAAAACACTGTAAAGAAAATCACCTTAAATATTTGCATTTCATAATCTTTTTTAATTAATGTATATTGATATAATTCTATAGTTTCCTGTTGAAAACCACATATATTTCATAAGTATGGCAGAGTACCATGGCATGAGTGAAAAAATATCCATAAATTTGTCCTTATCTAGTGAAATATAACTGGTATTCAATGGGAGAACCTTTAAATTTTCTATTTCGTATAGTTTCAAAGGACAAAAATAAAAAGTGTAAATGCATCGAAAAACTAAGGGAATAGGTAACAAGGTCATATCCTAGTGATGTTGGTGTATCGTTTTGAATGGGTTACTTATAAGATTTGCTGACAAAAACATACTAGTAATCAATTCTGTAATAAAGTAAATTTTTGTATCCCTTTCCCACTGTGATGCCATTATTCCTGTATACAGTTACCTCCCCTTAACTTCTGTTTGGATATACCTGTAGCACGTTTGGGTTGGTACACTTCCGTCGTCAAGGTAGCTCAATCGGTTTCAGTGATGGTATAACAATCTGTAGTCTGAGGTTCATATGGATCCAGTTTGGCCTCACGTTTGTTGATTATATTTTGTTTATTTCATCTCCATGATCATCTGACAAATGTTTTCATAAAAGTCCTGCAAGGTATGCTTTACTTTTTAACATGATTTATCAAATCTATAGACCTGCCGGAAAAATGATTTATCAAATCTATAGACCTGCCGGAAAAATAAGTTTCGAATGCAGTTACATTTTTGGCAGTGGTAGAGGGATCCGTAAGTGTGTGTACAAAAACTCCACCACTTATTCTACCATCTGCACCTGAATAGGCAGCTTTGAATGCACAGAATAGAAAGTAACAGTCCAGTAGTTCAGTACTATTAGGGATATATCCTACCTTACATAATGTTTCATCACATTTGAAGATTAATACTCTGCATATATTTCCTGATAATTTGTGATAATTGAGTTTTCATCATAGAGTTCTCCAAAGTGGTGCTATTTACATGCAGTCTGGATATACAAGCAACTGCATATTTAAATTTCTTCTGAAAAATGTGTGTTTTTTTGTAATTTAATATTGGTTTCTTAAAAAAATATTTTTTCTATCAAAATTAAGACTGAAATTAAAAAGAAAAAAAGGACTTTGTAGAAAAAACAGTTAGGAGCAAGTTGACATGTGAGTGATGAGGGAATATCAGAATTTGTTTTGCTGATAAATGTAGATGTTATCATAATGATTATCTATAGACTCTACAAATATTACTTTATAAACATTAGAATGCAGGAACGAGAGAATGAGGATTCTGATGAAGAGGACGGAGAAATAACTGCAGATAGTGAAAACAAAGCAAATATGGAGGTAACAACTTTGAATTCAATCTAAACTGTCACCATGACAACCATTCAGGAATTAACAGGTTATTGTTAATATATTACGTACACTGCACTTAGTGCTCAATGTTTTTTCCCATTATTCCTTGATAGCAACTTTGGTAAAACATACAATGTAGGACTGGCAGTGTACGTAAAGGTCCTGATTTTGAACCCTGCTTTTTTTTTGTATTTTGTTTGTTTTAAATTTTGTGTTTTTTTCTAAATATTAAAAAATTTGAACAACTATAATTCTGTAAAATGCATTGAAAATTGTAATTTATATGGCATATGGATTAATTCCATAACAGCCCTTATCTACATCAAATAATATTTACGCTATGTATGTGTGGCAGATTTTAATTGTACGTAGGATTACGGTCATCTTCTAGCTTCGCACTAGAGGGAATTTTCCTTTAGCTCAGTGGTAGAGCGTCTGACCAGGAAGACCGTGGGGTCATGGGTTCAATCCCTGGTTGAATCACACTAATCTCTTTCCTGTTAAGATGTGTATTTCCTTTTTGTTCCAGGAGCTACAAGAGCAGGACAAAAAACTAAACTTTGAGATCTGTATTAAAGTGCTGTCTCTACTACGCTACATCGTTGATCATATAGAATGGTAGGTATACACTTAACTATATGATGGCATTCAGTTGCTTCACAATACAGTCATAAGCTTGTATCACGTGTAGCTGAAGCTTTTAACAAAATGGCACTGTGTTGATGTTTTAGTAGCTTGTTTTAGTAGGTGTTTTTCAATTCAGTACAGCACACAAAACATTACCATCCATTATTACTGCATTAATTATGTGCAGTGTTTCAGCCTACCTCTGCGTGTTTTCAGTCAAATATCACTCTATTATGTGTTGTGTTTGTGCATGCTTCTGATTGCTTTGAGCCAGTTATATGTGTTTTGTTTCAGCCTGTCTTGTAAGTGTTTTGAGCTGATTACTAAATAACTTTATTATGTTTTGTGTTTCAGCTTGCCCATGAGTGTTTTGAGCCGAGTACTGAACACACACGATGTCCCCATCCTGCTTGTACAGCTTGTGGAGAATCCACCATGGTGTAAACGGAAGGGAGGTAACTCATCAACCAAAGTCATTTCATTTCACCCTGGTTAAGCTACTTCTCACCTAGGCCTCAGCTTATCCATTGGGTAGCTATGATACATTTGTAAATAACAAGAAGCATTCATATAATATGTTGTTTCTGACATTTGAAGGCATATGAAACCCTTATAATTACATACAATTACAGTTAATTTGTCATGATGTTCAAAGTGTGTGAATCTGAATAATTCTAGATGCATTTATAAGAAATGCAAAACCTTTCTTCATGTGTAATTTTACGTAGAAAGACTTTGCAGAATGGTTTTAATTTTGTTTACTTTATGGTTGAAATTTTAATACTTACTTTATTTTAAGTAATGACATCATATAATATTTCTTTTTGCAGTGGCAATGTAATTTGATTGATAATCAATGTAATGTTTTGTACATTTATTTGAACTGTGACTTTTTAGTGGAATTAATAATTTCAATTTTGCTAGACCCAGCAATTAAAAAAACCAACATGTTTTTCATTTACATATTAATATTTGGTGATTTTCTTTTTCAGAAATCTATTTCATGCATAATAGCTGAGCACACAGATCATCCAACACCTACTTTCAATAATTTTTTTAACTTTTACTCTCATAAGTGCATGTGTCAAAAGTACTTAAGCTCATAAATAACAGGTATCATGTATTTGCGAAATTCATGCGAAATTATTTTATGTTCCTCATAAAAATTAACAGGTTGACAATGTAATTATATCTCGTTGATAACATATAGTGTTGTGTAATTGACAATGCGACACATTTTGATTGACAGACAAGCAGTACAAGTTCATGGACAATAAATGGCAGGAGGTCAGCCGAGAGGACAGTTTCAAACTGACCAAGACAGAGGGACAGGTGGGTAGCTCCAACCCCATATATATCAAACTTTTATGTAGTATTTAACAGGATGATGATTTTGAGATTTCATTTTAATTAGACCTATTAACTCATTCACACCTAAAATTTCATATTGAGCTATTCCAACCTATGAATTGGAAGAGTTCAAACGTGGCGTCAGGGGTGAATGATCATGAGGTAATGGAGACACAGTCCTATACTATCTAGTAATGTCATATACTGTGATCAGTCCGTTCATCTGTCAATTATGGAGTGTGAATCCATTGTTTTCATTTTTTGTCTTCAAGATGTCATGGAGAGGTATAATATTGTAGAAGTTTTAAGTAAGTATTAGGTCATTATACAAGCATGGGTCATGTTTTTGTACAGACTGTAAAGGACAGAAATGATATAAGACACTTATAGAAGGGAACCATGTTGTACTAGGTTTGGAAAGCTTTGTTACACATGGATGTATAGATTCAAGCTTTCTCAAACTGTCTCCAAAAAAACTAAACTGTTCTTTGGTGATGGTGACTAGTGACTGATTACTGCATTCTATTACCTCCCTTGAATGGTGGGGAGAGAGTACAGTCAATTGATAACAAAAAATAATACCTGTCACTCATGTTTTGCAACAACATCAAACAAAATACAAATATTAATATCGGTCCGTAAAACAAATTATAATTCATCCTGTACAAGGTACAGTTTTATCTAAAAAATAACCCCATTTAAGTACAGAACTGAAGGTTGAGAGGCCTAATTTTGTTGATATCATTTATACCCCAATATAGCAAACACAACAGACAATACCAAGAATCGATTTTCCTGGGGTATACCAATGTATCAAACTGCTCAACAGTTATTGAAATTTGGACTCTGATAGTTAACATACAGTGATGTTCAGATACTTGTGTACAGGAAGTGGTTTCCAAAAATGTTTAATTGAACATCTTTGAGATGCCCTGTTATCCTTTTCAGATGTCCATTTTTACAGGTGTTGTTATCTCTTTAAGCTGTTTATTTTAACACTTTTACAGGTGTGGTTAGCCCTATTCCAGCTGCTGATGAACCAGACTTGTCAACAAAAGTATGACTTAAACTCCTACAGAAAAAATGTTATATTGAAGGTATGTTATAGATTTCTGTATAAAACAACAAGCCTGGATACAATGTTAACAAGATAAAATGTTGTTGAGATATAGTGTTAACTAGGTACAGTGTTAACTTGATACAGTGTTAACTAGAGACAGTGTTAACATGATACAGTGTTAACTAGAGACAGTGTTAACTAGATACAGTGTTAACTAGAGACAGTGTTAACTTGATACAGTGTTAACTAGAGACAGTGTTAACTTGATACAGTGTTAACTAGATATAGTGTTAATGTGATACAGTGTTAACTAGATAAGTGTTAACTAGAGACAGTGTTAACTTGATACAGTGTTAACTAGAGACAGTGTTAACTTGATACAGTGTTAACTTGATACAGTGTTAATGTGATACAGTGTTAACTAGATAAGTGTTAACTAGAGACAGTGTTAACTTGATACAGTGTTAACTAGAGACAGTGTTAACTTGATACAGTGTTAACTAGAGACAGTGTTAACTTGATACAGTGTTAACTTGATACAGTGTTAATGTGATACAGTGTTAACTAGATAAGTGTTAACTAGAGACAGTGTTAACTTGATACAGTGTTAACTAGAGACAGTGTTAACTTGATACAGTGTTAACTTGATACAGTGTTAATGTGATACAGTGTTAACTAGATAAGTGTTAACTAGAGACAGTGTTAACTTGATACAGTGTTAACTAGAGACAGTGTTAACTTGATACAGTGTTAACTTGATACAGTGTTAACTAGATACAGTGTTAACTTGATACAGTGTTAATGTGATACAGTGTTAACTAGATAAGTGTTAACTAGAGACAGTGTTAACTTGATACAGTGTTAACTAGAGACAGTGTTAACTTGATACAGTGTTAATGTGATACAGTGTTAACTAGATAAGTGTTAACTAGAGACAGTGTTAACTTGATACAGTGTTAACTAGAGACAGTGTTAACTTGATACAGTGTTAATGTGATACAGTGTTAACTAGATAAGTGTTAACTAGAGACAGTGTTAACTTGATACAGTGTTAACTAGAGACAGTGTTAACTTGATACAGTGTTAATGTGATACAGTGTTAACTAGATAAGTGTTAACTAGAGACAGTGTTAACTTGATACAGTGTTAACTAGAGACAGTGTTAACTTGATACAGTGTTAACTTGATACAGTGTTAACTAGATAAGTGTTAACTATATACTGTGGTAACTTGATACAGTGTTAACTTGATACAGTGTTAAATATATACAGTGTTAACTAGATATAGTGTTAACTAGATATAGTGTTAATGTGATACAGTGTTAACTTGATACAGTGTTAACTAGATACAGTGTTAACTAGATAAGTGTTAACTAGAGACAGTGTTAACTTGATACAGTGTTAACTAGAGACAGTGTTAACTTGATACAGTGTTAACTTGATACAGTGTTAACTAGATAAGTGTTAACTATATACTGTGTTAACTTGATACAGTGTTAACTTGATACAGTGTTAAATATATACAGTGTTAACTAGATATAGTGTTAACTAGATATAGTGTTAATGTGATACAGTGTTAACTTGATACAGTGTTAACTAGATACAGTGTTAACTAGATAAGTGTTAACTAGAGACAGTGTTAACTTGATACAGTGTTAACTAGAGACAGTGTTAACTTGATACAGTGTTAACTTGATACAGTGTTAACTAGATAAGTGTTAACTATATACTGTGTTAACTTGATACAGTGTTAACTTGATACAGTGTTAAATATATACAGTGTTAACTAGATATAGTGTTAACTAGATATAGTGTTAATGTGATACAGTGTTAACTTGATACAGTGTTAACTAGATACAGTGTTAACTAGATAAGTGTTAACTAGAGACAGTGTTAACTTGATAAAGTGTTAACTAGAGACAGTGTTAACTTGATACAGTGTTAACTTGATACAGTGTTAACTAGATAAGTGTTAACTATATACTGTGTTAACTTGATACAGTGTTAACTTGATACAGTGTTAAATATATACAGTGTTAACTAGATATAGTGTTAACTAGATATAGTGTTAATGTGATACAGTGTTAACTTGATACAGTGTTAACTAGAGACAGTGTTAACTAGATAAGTGTTAACTAGAGACAGTGTTAACTTGATACAGTGTTAACTAGAGACAGTGTTAACTTGATACAGTGTTAACTTGATACAGTGTTAACTTGATACAGTGTTAACTAGATACAGTGTTAACTAGATAAGTGTTAATGTGATACAGTGTTAACTTGATACAGTGTTAACTAGATATAGTGTTAACTAGATATAGTGTTAACTAGATACAGTGTTAACTAGATATAGTGTTAATGTGATACAGTGTTAACTTGATACAGTGTTAACTAGATATAGTGTTAACTAGATATAGTGTTAACTAGATGTAGTGTTAGCTAGATACAGTGTTAACTAGATATAGTGTTAATGTGATACAGTGCTAACTTGATACAGTGTTAACTAGAGACAGTGTTAACTAGAGACAGTGTTAACTAGATAATGGTTACAATGTTGACTAGATGCAATGTTGACAAGACTCTACATAATGGTTACAATGTTGACTAGATGATGTTGACAAGACCCTACATAATGGTTACAATGTTGACTAGATGATGTTTACAAGACTCTACATAATGGTTACAATGTTGACTAGATGATGTTGACAAGACTACATAATTGTTATATTGTTGACTAGATGCAATGCTGACAAGACACTACATAATGGTTACAATGTTGACTAGATGATGTCGACAAGACTACATAATGGTTACAATGTTGACTAGAAGATGTTGACAAGACTCTTCATAATGGTTACAATGTTGACGAGATGATGTTGACAAGACTACATAATTGTTACAATGTTGACTAGAAGATGTTGACAAGACTACATAATGGATACAATGTTAACTAGATGATGTTGACAAGACTCTACATAATGGTTACAATGTTGACTAGATGCAAGACAGAGTGAGACAGTTATGCAAAGATAATACATACATTGTTATACATTGTTATACATTGTTTTAGTTATACATTGTTTTAGTTATACATTGTTATACATTAAACATTATAGTTCTTTGGTATGAACTTATGGCATGGTTAGCAGATTGAGGTTTTAGACATATTGATTTAACCTTTGACCTTTCCTTGATTTAAATTTCAACCTTTGACCTACAGCTGAGATCTTACCTGACTGAAATAATGCTGGACCAGTTACCTGTCTTGGCCGAGATGCAGCGATATTTAGAACACTTGTCCATGATGGACCCACCTCCAGCAAAGAAAGACCTGATCTTGGAACAGGTAAGTTACATATGACCATTTAGGATGGACCTGACCCCCACTGAATTAATGCCTGGTCTTAGAATGATAATGTAGTGTATAATTATAACCCCCC
>NW_018408623.1:673748-683459 GCF_002113885.1 Mizuhopecten yessoensis | reverse complement strand
GGGGGGGTATACTGGAATCAGCTTGTCTGTCATTTCGTCTGTTCGTCCATAGAACAAGTTTGTCTGGACAACTACTTCTGAAGTAATTGACCAATTTCAACGAAAGTTTCCAGATATAATAACTATTACCTGAAGTTGTTCATCCAGGTATTATATTTTCATTCTTACCCTTTTTTACGAAGTTACGGCCCTTTGTTGAGAAATCCTGAAAAAAAATTCAGGACAACTTCTTCTAAAGTTACAGATCAATTTCAACGAAATTTTCGAGATATAATAACTACCACCTTAAGTTGTTCATTCAGGTATTACTTTTTTATTTTGACCCTTTTATACAAAATTATGGCCCTTTGTTAAAAAATTCTTGTACAGATAACTTCTCCAAGACTACTTGGCCAATTTCAATGTAGGGTTTCAGATATGATAACTACCACCTGATGTTGTGCATCAAGGTATTATTTTGTTCAATCTGACCCTTTTCTACGGAGTAATGGCCCTTTCTTAAAAAATGCTTGTCCATGCAACTTCTCCAAGACTTTGCGGCCAATTTCAACGGAAGTTTTCAGATATGATAACTACCCACTGATATTGTGCATCCACATTGGTTTTTTTCCAATCCTCTCATGATGTGCATCAGGGAAGTATTTTTCATTTCGACCCTTTTGAAGGAGTTATGGCCCTTTGTTAAAAATCGTTGTCCTGACATCTCTTCCTTAACTACTAGGACAATTTCAGCAAAACTCTTTTATCTGGGCAAATAAGATTTGGTTTGCAAGTATGTTTTGGCGTTGGGAGGGAGTACAAGAAGTATGTCAGTGACCTTTAATCTTAAATAAGTGTACAGCTCAGTCAATAAAGAAATCATTACTGGTGGGAGACTATGGATTGCTTTGCAATGCTTTTCCTTTAGCTTACAGTTCTGGTTTATATAGAAGCGGGGGATATAAGTTAGCCTTTAGCTTACAGTTCTGGTTTATATAGGAGCGAGGGATATAAGTTTGTCTTTAGATTACATTTCTGGTTACTATCTGTTGTAATGAATTTGTAGTGTAATTACTATCTACAGTGAAAATCTTTGCACCATACATTCTGATTCCCTTTCAATGGAGTATTTTGTGTTCGGACTCATTTACTATCATCCTTGATACTCCATGGGTAATGCTCACTTATGCTCACTTATGCTCCCTACACCCCTGGAATATGTCATGACAAAATCGAAGACTCATCATGTGCCACCTTGTGGGTAAGACAAGAAAACTTGTTTGATCCTTTGATGTACATTAAAGAATCTCACGGTAGCGTAACTGTAAAATTGACTGGCTTTATAAAGTCGTGTGTTCCTCCTCTGTAATCTTAAAAGGACAGGCATCAGCCTAGCAATTGGTCAGGTTTTTAGCTCACCTGCCCGAAGGGCAAGTGAGCTTATGCCATGGTGCGTCGTCCGTCGTCCGTCTGTCCGGCGTCAACTTTTTACTTAAACAACTTCTTTTCAGTAACCAAAAGGCCTAGGATAATGATATTTGGCCAGAAGCATCCTGGAATCAAGGGCTACCAAGTTTGTTAAAACAAATGACCTTCACCCATTTTTAAAGTCACATGGGTCAAATATGTTAAAATCTTTAAACGACTTCTTCTGAATAACCAAAAGGCTTAGGTTGATGATATTTGGCCAGTAACATGCTGAAATGAAGGGCTACCATGCTTTTTCAAACAAATGACCTTCACCCATTTTCAAGGTCACAGGGGTCAAATATGTTTAAAATCTTTAAACAACTTCTTCTGAATACCCAAGAGGGTAAGGATAATGTTATTAGGCCAGTAACATGCTGGGATGAAGGGCTACCAAGTTTGTTCAAACAAATGACTTTCATCTGTTTTCAAAGTCACAGGGTTCAAACATGTTTAAAACCTTTAAACAACTTCTTCTCAATAACCAAAAGGTCTTGGATGATGATATTTGGCCAGTAACATGCTTGGATGAAGGGCTACCAAGTTTGTTCAAATGAATGACCTTCATCTATTTTCAGGGTCACAGGGGTCAAATATGTTAAATACCTTTCAGCAACTTCTTCTCAGTAACTAAAAGGCTAAGGGTGATGATATTTGGCCAGTATCATGCTTGGATAAAGGGCTACCAAGTTTGTTCAAACAAATGACCTTAGCCCATTTTCAAGGTTGCAGGGGTCAAATATGTTTTAAACCTTCAAACAACTTCTGAACTACCAAGAGGCCTAGGGTTATGATATTTTACCAGTTAGATGCTGGGATGAAGGGCTAACAAATATGTTCAAATGAATGAACTTCGCTCATATCCAAGGTCACAGGGGTCAAATATGTTAAAGTCTTTGAATGAATTCTTCTGAATAACAAAGAGGCCTAGGGTGATGTTATTTGGCCTTTAGCATGCTGGGATGAAGGGCTACCAAATTTGTTCAAACAAATGACCTTCACCCATTTTCAAGGTCACAGGGGTCAAATATGTTTAAAACCTTTAAAACTACTTCTTCTCAATAACCAAGAGGCTGAGGGTTATAATATTTGGCCTGTAGCATGCTGGGATGAAGCGCTACCAAGTTTGTTAAAATTAATGACCTTGATAATTATTCAAGGTCACAATGGTCAACTATGTTTAAAACCTTTAAACAACATCTTTTCAATAACCAAAAGACCTAGGATGATGCTGTTTGGCCAGTAGCATGCTAGGATGAAGGACTACCAAGTTTATTCAAACGAATGATCTCGACATATATTAAAGGTCAAAGGGGTCAAATATGTTTAAAACCTTTATAAACGACCTCTTCTCAATAAGCAAAAGGCTAAGGGTGATGATATTTGGCCATTAACATGCTGGGATTAAGGACTGCCAGGTTTTTTCAAATGAATGACTTTCGCCCATATGCAAGGTCACAGTGGTCAATATATGTTTAAATCTTTAAATGACTTGTTCTGTATAACTAAAAGGTCCAGGGTAATGATATTTTGCCAGAAGCATGCATGGTTGGACGACTATAAACTCTGTTCAACCTTATGTCCTTGATCGACATTCAAGGTCACAGGCGTCATATGTTTAAACCTTTAATAGGTTCTTATGAGTCAAACACTGATATTCTGCCTGTAGCTGTATTTTAGTCCACTTTAAAGATTATTTGTAAGATTAATACCAGGTTAGCGATTCAGGCCCATTGGGCCTCTTGTTTTTATTTCCTTAGACCAGCCAAATAGATAGCCCTGTTCCTTCAATTTTGCAATGTCATCTTCCGAGGGTGCAGAGAGCTAAAGTGTTTGAGAGGGTATACAACATATAGCATTTGTGTACATGTTTGAATCAATGTGTGCATCCACAGTATAGGGACACCCCATGATCACCCCACCGCCCCTACATCCACAGTATAGGGCCACCACATGATCCCACCACCGCCTCCACCCACACATCCACAGTATAGGGACACCACATGATCCCACCACCGCCGCCACCCACACATCCACAGTATAGGGACACACAATGATCACCCCACCGCCTCTACCCCCACATCCACAGTAAAGGGACACCCCATGATCCCCCCACCACCTCCACCCCCACATCCCCAGTATAGGGACCCCCCATGATCCCCCCACTGCCCCCACCCCCACAGTATAGGGACACCCCCTGATCACCCCACCGCCTCCACCCCCTCATCCACAGTATAGGGACACCACATGATCCCCCCACCGCCTCCACCCACACATCCACAGTATAGGGACACCCTATGATCCCACCACCGCCTCCACCCCCACAGCAAAGGGACACCCCCTGATCACCCCACCGCCTCCACCCCCACATACACAGTATAGGGACACAACATGATCACCCCACCACCTCTACCCCCACATCCACAGAAAAGGGACACCCCATGATCACCCCACCGCCTACACCCCCACATCCACAGTATAGGTACACACCATGATCACCCCACCACCTCTACCCCCATATCCACAGTATAGGGACACCCCAAGATCCCACCACCGCCTCCACCCCCACAGCAAAGGGACACCCCCTGATCACCCCACCGCCTCCACCCCCTCATCCACAGTATAGGGACACCACATGATCCCACCACCGCCGCCACCCACACATCCACAGTATAGGAACACACCATGATCACCCCACCGCCCCTACATCCACAGTATAGGGCCCCCACATGATCCCACCACCGCCTCCACCCCCACAGCAAAGGGACACCCCCTGATCACCCCACCGCCTCCACCCCCACATACACAGTATAGGGACACAACATGATCACCCCACCACCTCCACCCCCACATCCCCAGTATAGGGACCCCCCATGATCCCCCCACCGCCTCCACCCCCACAGAATAGGGACACCCCATGATCACCCCCCCGCCTCTACCCACATCCACAGTATAGGGACACCACATGATCCCACCACCGCCGCCACCCACACATCCACAGTATAGGGACACAACATGATCACCCCACCACCTCTACCCCCATATCCACAGTATAGGGACACCCCATGACCCCACCACCGCCTCTACCCCCACATCCACAGTAAAGGGACACCCCATGATCCCCCCACCACCTCCACCCCCACATCCCCAGTATAGGGACACCCCATGATCGCCCCACTGCCTCCACCCCCACAGTATAGGGACCCCCCATGATCACCCCACCGCCCCTACATCCCCAGTATAGGGCCACCACATGATCCCACCCCCGCCTCCACCCCCACATCCACAGTATAGGGACACAACATGATCACCCCACCACCTCTACCCCCACATCCACAGTATAGGGACACCCCATGATCACCCCACTGCCTCCCCCCCCACAGTATAGGGACACCGCATGATCACCCCACCGCCTCCGCCCCCACATCCACAGTATAGGGACTCAACATGATCACCCCACCACCTCCACCCCCACATCCCCAGTATAGGGACACCCCATGACCCCCCCACCGCCTCCACCCCCACATCCCCAGTATAGGGACACCCCATGATCACACCACCGCCTCCACCCCCACATACACAGTATAGGGACACAACATGACCCCCCCCCCTCCCCTTCCCCCACACCCACAGTATAGGGACACCCCATGATCGCCCCACTGCCTCCACCCCCACAGTATAGGGACACCGCATGATCACCCCACCGCCTCCACCCCCACAGCACAGGGACACCCAATGATCCCACCACCGCCTCCACCCACACATCCACAGTATAGGGACACAACATGACCCCCCCCCCTCCCCTTCCCCCACACCCACAGTATAGGGACACCCCATGACCCCCCCACCGCCTCCACCCCCACAGTAAAGGGACACCCCATGATCCCACCACTGCCTCCACCCCCACATTCACAGGATAGGGACACCCCATGATCCCCCCACTGCCCCCACCCCCACAGTATAGGGACACCCCATGATCACCCCACTGCCTCCACCCCCACAGTATAGGGACACCCAATGATCCCACCACCGCCTCCACCCCCACATACACAGTATAGGGACACCCAAAGATCCCACCACCGCCTCTACCCCCACATCCACAGTATAGGGACACCCCATGATCACACCACCGCCTCCATCCCCACAGATTCATTTTATATTTTAACCATGGTATGACAACATGGAGTTCTAAACCTGGTTAGATTTTGTTGATCATCTGTCAAGGTTAAAAGCTCAAAGGTCACACTTGATCAGGTTTTGACAGAAAAAAGCTTGTGCTTGTGAGATTTAGTTTATATTTACCATAGTATGGTGACATCGTGTGCAACACTAGGTGAATTTGGGAAGTCATCGATGAAGAGTTAAGGGTCAAAGGTCACACTTAGCCACTTTTTGAAGTAAAAAGTTATTTATAACAGTATGGTAACATCATGATATTCAACACTTGATAAATTTTAGTTGTCGTCAATGAAGATTTAAGGGTCAAAGGTCACATTTAACCACTTTGATGGAGTTGGGGTATAATACTGATGTGAGCCCCCTGTCACTTTATTTGTATTGTTTTTGAAGCTTAAACGCCAAATTCCTTTGTTTTTCCTGCAGGTGCCAGAAATACGTGACAAAATCCTTGCTGACAATGCTGGCAAATGGAAACAAATAGCAAAGAAGCAGTCAAAAACTCACTTTAACCCTTCCCAAGCAGACATGAGGGCTCAAGCTAAGAGGTAACTAAGGGACTGGTCATTTTGTAAACAAGTTTTTACGGAACATTACAACTTTCACAAAGAAGGATGTTTAGCATGATGTTATAATTTGGACAATTTAGTCCCTTCATATTGCAGTCCCTTGTATGATGCAGTCCTTTGACATTCGAATCCCTTTATAATCCAGTCCTAACCATAATCAATTTCCACCCGCAACCCTTCGATCACGAGCCCGGCGTCTTACCACTAGACTACTGTGCCTCCTAATAATTCAGTCCCTTTACAATCAAGTATACTTTGACAAACCAATTCCACAATTATCCAGTTCCTTTACAACCTAGCCGTTTTAGCTGGAAACAAAGTGGCAGGATTAATATTAGTAACCTCCTGTACATGTATATTGTGTAAATAAACATAAATACATGTATCACTTGCAGATGGGCAGATACATATAACTTTGACATGATGGAGAACTTGCTGTCCGAACCACCAAAGTGTGCCGTATGTGGTAACGAGGCCAGCAAGCGGTGTTCACGCTGTCAGAATGAGTGGTACTGCAGAAGGTAAATAGTTCATTTGGGGAAAAATGTGAAATTGTTTCTTTCAAATTTAAATATGGAAAATAGCTGCCAGGGAGTTTTAACAAAAACATTGTTTTCATAACGTGCACCTATCAAATATGGTTCTTAGAATTTGTTTCAATATAATACAGAATAAATATGATTTTTTATGTAAAGGAAAAGGAGTTATTGTATAAATTTTAAAAGTGTTAAGGAAAAGGATGACTTTTCAAGTAAGGGAAGTGGTGGTGAGTTGGTGGTGGGATCTCATTCACCCCTGAAATTTCATAATGAACTTTTCCGAACTTTGAATTGGAAGAGTTCAAATGTATTTTCAGGTGTGAAAGAATTAAAGGCCATCATGAACACCAGGTAAGACTATAATTGATTTACGATATTTGTTTACAGGGAATGTCAAGTGAGTCATTGGGCCAAGCACAAGAAGGCATGTAACCTTCTGGTGGAATCTCAGGAAAAAGACACAGCACAGAACCAAGTTGTGGAGCAGACATGACAGGAACAGTTGTCAAAGGAAACACATTAATAAGTTGCAAGACAATTCATCTTACAATCATCTTCCCATTGGCAGAGGAAATGCCTTTTTCAGACAGATTCTGCTAAGTGTATATAGAAGTGTGGCTGTCTGTTTATAATAATAGTACTGTTTCCATGATCAACAATACAAGCAAACAAGAACACCTTTGTCAACATCTTTTTAATCCACTTACTTGCAAGAAAGCAGGATTTGGAGTGCTTGAGTATGAGATTGTATTTATTGATGAAATATATTAAAGATTTAATTTTATTTAAAGTGTTTGATCAAAATTTATGTGGTGATAACTTATTACAGGAGGGGACTGTAGGTTTGCACTCCGTCCATATGTTCCATGTTCCGTCCTTTCTTATTACAGGAGGGGACTGTAGGTTTGCACTCCGTCCGTATGTTCCATGTTCCGTCCTTTCTTCCGTCCCTGAAGCATGTTTGGGGTATGTCTCCTCTACTACAGTATTTCATATTGAGTTCAAAAGTAGGTCACTGTGGCCTATATTTTGACCTCTGTGTCTATTCATTCCAGGACATCATTGTTCTCTTTATGACCTGAATCATTTGAAAACATTTTTATTTTCATTCAGTAGAAAGATGAATGAAATTTACTTTTAAGTTATACTTTGTAAAATATAATTATGATAAAATATTATAGAATTATAATTTCATACTTTTTTCTAAAAGTTGAACTTGATGCTGAGACAGTGCAGTTTGGTAATGAAAAGTATCATTTATATTTCTATATTATATTGTCACATTTATGAAATTTTCAGTGCATTTACTACACCAGCAAACCAGAAATTCTCATAATAATGTTTGCAAATTATATAATTAATGAATATATGCAGGTATACTATTTTCTGTGGCATTCATGTTGTTATGAAAGTATTGTGAATGGTTGTACCAGACGATGGTGTGCTTTTGCATTACTTCCAGAAATCTGTTAAGTACATTGTTAATACATGTATAATACAAAAGTCACTTAAATGCAGTATTAAATAGCTCGGCGAATACTTCATTCATTCACTTTGTGTGAAATTCATTCATATGTTGATGTGATCACGTTTTCATCAATACATGCACCATAATCACGTTTACAATCTACCTGAGGGTCTCCATAGACTTAATCAGCATAAAATTGATATGTATTTAGTACAAGTTTGCTATATGTTGTGAACATGGTTTATTGTACTTAATACTTACTTTTTTTCACAAGCGATAAACCAAATAAATATTCAAATATATATGCAATATCGTTTTCTTATGCTTGTTTAATTAGTTTTCTTACACTTGGTTGATAAGTGTTTCTTCGTCATGAGTTTTCTTACACTTGGTTGATAAGTTTTTCCTCGTCATCAGTTTTCCTACACTTGGTTGATAAGTGTTTCTTCGTCATTAGTTTTCCTACACTTGGTTGATAAGTTTTTCTTCGTCATTAGTTTTCTTACACTTGGTTGATATTAATTAGTGTTTCTTCATCATGAGTTTTCCTACACTTGGTTGATAAGTGTTTCTTCGTCATTAGTTTTCCTATGCTTGGTTGATACGTTTTTCTTCGTCATTAGTTCTCCTACACTTGATTCTTGACGTGTCTTCAGACATTGTACGTTTGTCTTACAAAAGAACAAATAACACCATAACATCGTTGCTATTTAATTAATGAGTTGCTCATGGCATCACTAAGTTGGTAAACAAACGGTAAGTTCAAATCAGTGCGACACCCAAGGCCACTAGCTATATACAGGGGCGTTTTCTAGGATATTTGAAAGAGGGGGCGCAGAATAAAATGTGTCGGCGAGCGGAGCGAGGCGAAAAAAGTTTTGGACCTTTTTTTTTGGCTAAAAAACATAAAATAATTGTGAAATGCACTAATGTAACGGTTCCTGACTTGGAGCATGTATATTTTATAGTTGAAGTGTCATGGTTTGACATTTTTTTTATCAGAGTATGTCTTTAATTAATGAATATGATAAATTGCCATATTCAATACAATATTAGCAGATTACGATAAAAAAATCCTTTTTTTTTTTGAAAAGGGGGCGTACGCCCATTACGCCCTCACCTGGACCCGCCCCTGATATAGTCTCGCGTTTTATAATTGTTGACTAATTCACTAGTGTAGACAATGATATATCTGAAATGTCCACGCTGATTAACTCATGTAAGGGCGTGCATATTACCAACGGTGGTACATTTGCTAAGCTATCTGGTTAAAATGGTACAACTTAGGAGGCACATACGCGTCACCTTTAAATTTAATTTAAAATTATCATACTTGTAAGTACAGCATATCATCTCATTCTGGTACGTACAACTTATTACTACGTACACAATAGTATGCTGTGTGAAGATACTTTCTTGTACGTACACGATGGTAAGCTATAAGTACCACAATGAGATATTATGTTGTACATACAAGATAGTTAAACAGTTCCAACAATATATATAATACCAA
>NW_018408623.1:664559-673598 GCF_002113885.1 Mizuhopecten yessoensis | reverse complement strand
TATTTATACAAGCTCCGTGCATTATTTGATGCATTTTAAAATGTTAATATGTTCCCATTCCCGGCCGATCAGACCATTTCGGGCCGGCCCGGAAAAGATCAGTCCGCCGCCAAAAACGGGGGGCGGGTGTGCCCCCCCTAAATCCGCGCCTGTTCTCGGCGGTAATTTTATAAATTTCCTTTTCTGTTATAATATAGAAATCAATCAAGATATCCATCACGGTAAATTTATTTGACCTGATTATTTTTTTTTGTCGCAAAATGACCAAACTACATCGACGTTGTGTGCAGAACGACGTTGAAATTGGAGCTCAATCAGAACGAAATCACATTTGTTAAATGAAACACTAACCTCACTGTAAGTGTTTGACAGACATATTTGCAGATTAGTACAAACTATAGTAAAAAGAAACTTAAGTTTAAAGAAATCTGTTGTTGTCAGTAGTGGTCCAATATTGCCCATCTCAGTATTGGTCTTGTAGTATACATGTACATTTCTATTTGTGAATATCTAGGAGTCGCATACTTCCACTCGCCCACTCGCCCTGTCTTCAATGTCAGGTCTTTCACATATATACAACGGGCAACAACACTTGTAAAAGGAGTGCTTTAATTTTCAGACTACTTCTATAGATTCATAATGCCTAAAATGGCGGCCTTGAAGGTAAGAAAGATGAAAAGAAAAAACCTGTATCCTCTCTGTATGAAGCTAACTGCATAATGACCAAAAATCCAACGGGAATACTGCATCAAACACCACTAGCCTGGTCTGTCAGTATACCTATATTATACTACATCAAACACAGGTACTAGCCTCGTCTGTCAGTATACCTATATTATACTACATCAAACATAAGTACTAGCCTGGTCTGTCAGTATACCTATATTATACTGCATCAAACACAGGTACTAGCCTCGTCTGTCAATACAACATCAAACACAGGTACTAGCCTGGTCTGTCAATATACCTATATTATACTACATCAAACACAGGTACTAGCCTGATCTGTCAGTATACCTATATTATACTGCATCAAACATACGTACTAGCCTGGTCTGTCAGTATACCTATATTATACTACATCAAACACAGGTACTAGCCTGGTCTGTCAATATGCCTATATTATACTGCATCAAACACAGGTACATATAATGTACTAGCCTCGTCTGTCAATATACCTATACTATATACTGCATCAAACACAGGTACTAGCCTCGCCTGTCAGTATACCTATATTATACTACATCAAACACAGGTACTAGCCTCGTCTGTCAGTATTCCTATATTATACTACATCAAATACAGGTACTATCCTCGTCTGTCAGTATTCCTATATTATACTACATCAAACACAGGTTCTAGCCTCGTCTGTTAATATACCTATATTATACTGCATCAAACACTGGTACTAGCCTCGTCTGTCAGTATTCCTATATTATACTACATCAAACACAGGTTCTAGCCTCGTCTGTTAATATACCTATATTATACTGCATCAAACACTGGTACTAGCCTCGTCTGTCAGTATTCCTATATTATACTACATCAAATACAGGTACTATCCTCGTCTGTCAGTATTCCTATATTATACTACATCAAATACAGGTACTATCCTCGTCTGTCAGTATTCCTATATTATACTACATCAAATACAGGTACTAGCCTGGTCTGTCAGTATACCTATATTATACTACATCAAACACAGGGACTAGCCTGGTCTGGCAATATGCCTATATTATACTGCATCAAACACAGGTACATATACTGTACTAGCCTCGTCTGTCAATATACCTATATTATATACTGCATCAAACACAGGTACTAGCCTCGCCTGTGAGTATACCTATATTATACTACACCAAACACAGCTACTAGCCTCGCCTGTCAGTATACCTATATTATACTACACAAAACACAGGTACTAGCCTCGTCTGTCAGTATATATATATTATACTACATCAAACACAGGTACTAGCCTGATCTGTCAGTATACCTATATTATACTGCATCAAACAGGTACTTCAAACACAGGTACATATAATGTACTAGCCTCTTCTGTCAATATACCTATACTATATACTGCATCAAACACAGGTCCTAGCCTCGTCTGTCAGTATACCTATATTATACTACATCAAACATACGTACTAGCCTGGTCTGTCAGTATACCTATATTATACTGCATCAAACAGGTACTAAAAACGGGATGTTACACATAGGACCTGCCAAAATACCTAGGTATACATGAAATATCCTCCCCGATATAGGAAATATAGGACAATTACACTTTATGCATTAACACAATAAACGGCATCATAGTACAGAGAAATGGAGGGGACCTACAGAAAATGTCTGGAAATGTTTCGAAAGCTTCATTGAATTCAGTTCTCAGATGTAAAGGAATAACATGTACATTGTCGACACAGCTGTAGTTATCTCCTCTGATCAGGCCAAGGTACGCCTCTGCCCCTTTTTGTCAACATATCAAATGATTTGAGAGAGAAAACAATTTGATACAAATGATCATAAACCAATCCAGAATAACTGCCAAATGGTGTCCCATTTTCGATTTACACTTTTCGACTTGGATGGCCTACAAATTCGCTCAGATGACAAAAATGCAACCAAATTAATTACATGTAGTACTTATGATATCGAACGGAAAAGTCTATAAGCCTACACAAGTATCCCCTCAATAGTCTCAGTATTAAATAGACAGTATTATGTCCTGTCAACTTGCTCTTATTAATTTACTTGATAACTGCATCGAAGGCATATGAGAAATGATTAGATCGGTTTTCATAAATAAAGTGTTCGATATAAAAGATAATAAAATACGAACAAAAATGGTATTTCTAACCACAAATTTTTAACAATGGACTACTTCAGCTACAATGCAATAAGGAATCAATATCCTCGCCTAGGAAACAGCACCTTTATAGATATTTACAGACACGTTTAGAGATGAAGCAGTATACATAAAACATTACTAGAAGTGAACAACCTCCATCTGTGAAGTAGTGTAAGTCAAATCACAATTATGCTGAATTAAACAGTTACAATTGAGGGTAAATGGTCTAATTGTGAGACTTCGCGTGAAACTGACATTAAGTAGAAATTCACGTAATGTCGTCTTTTATTACATCTGGTTTGGTACAGGATTATCTTAAATTAAGTTGTTTTCGTCTGCATAACTTTACTCCCTAGTTCCATTAGAACTTAAATTAGATGGAGGTTAGTTGCCATTGTATATCTTTGTATGGGATTTTCCCCCTTTGTAATATGTGATTCATTCCGTATTAATACTGTACTGTAAAATTTAGACCTAATTGTATTATGTGATTCGTTCCGTATTGATACTGTACTGTAGAATTTAGACCTCTGTATTATGTGATACGTTCCGTATTGATACTGTACTGTAGAATTTAGACCTCTGTATTATGTGATACGTTCCGTATTGATTCTGTACTGTAGAATTTAGACATTTGTATTATGTGATTCGTTCCGTATTAATACTGTATTGTAGAATGAAGACCAATTTGGACAATATTATAAATGTATCTGAAAAATACCTCACTACAGCGTTCTAGGAATCTCAAATGTTCATCAACATATAGCAAACACGAAATGATTATCAATGGTGTATATAGTTTGAACTAAAAAAAAGAGTTCAAACAGGCCAATCATAATTGATCCAAATTAATTCTGATCACTGAAAAAATCCATTTCAATACACTTGAACGATTTTGTAATAGGGGGGCTTAGGTAAAAACAGATATAACTACCTAACGATTTAACCTTAGGCTATCCAAGTTGAGCTGGGAATAACATTTCCGGTTTGGAATGACTTTTTCTTTATTCATTTCACTTGCGGTGACTTTACAAGTTTAGGTCGATAGCAATATGAAAGGATCGTCTCAGTGGGTAGAATATAATGTAACACCATTGACACGGCTCAGTTTATGACTGAATATGCATTAATTAACAGTTCGTGCTGTGTTGGTCAACGCTTCAGGTGTGACATGGTAACACCGTGTTGTAGAACAGATTTTAATTAAACCAAACATCAATTTCTATCTGTTCTAACTATATATATAAAATCTCTTTGGAATCTACCAGTTAAACACGGGTTAATACCATCGAATTAAATATTTATGGATAGTGCTAATACGTGATGGTCAAGGGCACATATTTGTCATTCGAGGTGGTGGATAAGATCATCATCGCAACATCATTATAAAGTATATTAATAGGGCGGAGATACATATATTATTTTCAGGTATGATAACTATGAACTTATAATGGATTAAGATTCCCCCCAACGCTTTCTGTTACCGAGTACAGATAATTGTCTTTCAACTGTAAATTCACATTAACTAACAATAAAAATAAATAAATGGGTCTATGTGTTAACTCCCATTCCATAAGGGACCTGTCTGTTAAAATCCTTTATATAATGGGTCTATTTGTTCAGTTCTTTGAAGGGTGGGTCTAGTTGTTTATGTTCTTTTTACAATAGCTATACTATATGTTGAGATTGTTTTTACAACAGTTAGTCTATTTGTTTATGTTTTATCACGTTGGTGTCCTTAACACAGTTGGTCTATCTGTTAATGTCCTTTATACAGTTGGTCTGTTGATAATATCCTTTACACGGTTGGTCTATTGTTAATATCATTTACACAGTTGGTCTATTGTTAATTTCCTTTACACAGTTGGTCTATCTGTTAATGTCCTTTACACAGTTGGTCTATCTGTTATTGTCCTTTACACAGTTGGTCTATCTGTTAAAGTCCTTTACACAGTTGGTCTATCAGTTAATGTCCTTTACAAAGTTGGTCTATCTGTTAATGTCTTTTACACAGTTGGTCTTTCTGTTAATATCCTTTACACAGTTGGTCTATTTGTTAATGTCCTTTACAAAGTTGGTCTATCTGTTAATGTCTTTTACACAGCTGGTCTATCTGTTAATGTCCTTTACACAGTTGGTTTATCTGTTAATGCCCTTTACACAGTCGGTCTATCAGTTAATGTCCTTTACACAGTTGGTTTATTGTTAATGTCCTTTACACAGTTAGTCTATCTGTTAATATCCTTTACACAGTTGGTCTTTCTGTAAATGTCCTTTACACAGTTTGTTTATTGTTAATGTCCTTTACACAGTTGGTTTATTGTTAATGTCCTTTACACAGTTGGTCTATTTGTTAATGTCCTTTACACAGTTGGTCTATTGTTAATGTCCTTTACACAGTTGGTCTATTTGTTAATGTCCTTTACACAGTTGGTCTATTGTTAATGTCCTTTACACAGTTGGTCTATTTGTTATTGTCCTTTACACAGTTGGTCTATCTGTTAATGTCCTTTACACAGTTGGTCTATTTGTTATTGTCCTTTACACAGTTAGTCTATCTGTTAATATCCTTTACACAGTTGGTCTTTCTGTAAATGTCATTTACACAGTTTGTTTATTGTTAATGTCCTTTACACAGTTGGTTTATTGTTAATGTCCTTTACACAGTTGGTCTATTTGTTAATGTCCTTTACACAGTTGGTCTATTGTTAATGTCCTTTACACAGTTGGTCTATTTGTTAATGTCCTTTACACAGTTGGTCTATTGTTAATGTCCTTTACACAGTTGGTCTATTGTTAATGTCCTTTACACAGTTGGTCTATTGTTAATGTCCTTTACACAGTTGGTCTATTTGTTAATGTCATTTACACAGTTGGTCTATTGTTAATGTCCTTTACACAGTTGGTCTATTTGTTATTGTCCTTTACCCAGTTGGTCTATCTGTTAATGTCCTTTACACAGTTGGTCTATTGTTAATGTCCTTTACACAGTTGGTCTATCTGTTAATGCCCTTTTCACAGTTGGTGTATATGTTAATGTCCGTTACACAGTTCGTCTATCTGTTAATGTCCTTTATACAGTTGGTCTATCTGTAAGTGTCCGTTACACAGTTGGTTTATCTGTAAATGTCCTTTACACAGTTGTTCTATCTGTTAATGTCCTTTACACAGTTGATATATCTGTTAATGTCCGTTACACAGTTGGTTTATCTGTAAATGTCCTTTACACAGTTGGTCTATCAGTTAATGTCCTTTACACAGTTGGTCTATCTGTTAATGTCCTTTATACAGTTGGTCTATCTATTAGTGTCCTTTACACATTTGGTCTATCTGTTAGTGTCCTTTACACATTTGGTCTATCTGTTAATTTTCTTTACACAGTTGGTTTATCTGTTAATGCCCTTAACACAGTTGGTCTATCTGTAAATGTCCTTTACACAGTTGGTCTATCTGTTAATGTCCTTTACAAAGTTGGTCTATCTGTTAATGTCCTTTACACTGGTTGTTTTATTGTTAATGTCCTTTACAAAGTTAGTCTATCTGTTAATGTCCTTTACACAGTTGGTTTATCTGTTAATGTCCTTTACACAGTTGGTCTATTGTTAATGTCCTTTACACAGTTGGTCTATCTGTTAATGTCCTTTACACATTTGGTCTTTCTGTTAATGTCCGTTACACCGTTGTTTTATTGTTAATGTCCTTTACACAGTTGGTCTATCTGTTAAAGTCCTTTATACAGTTGGTCTATCTGTTAATGCCCTTTACACAGTTGGTCTATCTGTTAATGTCCTTTACACAGTTGGTTTATCGTTAAAGTCCTTTACACAGTTGGTCTATCTGTTAAAGTCCTTTACACAGTTGGTCTATCTGTTAGTTTACTTTACACAGTTGGTCTATCTGTTAATGTCCTTCACACAGTTGGTCTATCTGTTAATGTCCTTTACACAGTTGGTCTATCTGTGAATGTCCTTTACACAGTTGGTCTATCTGTTAATGTCCTTTACACAGATGGTCTATCTGGTAATGTCCTTTATACAGTTGGTCTATCTATTATTGTCTTTTACACAGTTGGTCTTTCTGTAAATGTCCTTTACACAGTTGGTCTATTTGTTAATGTCCTGCACACAGTTGGTCTTTCAGTTAATGTCCTTTACACTGTTGGTGTATCCGTGTCCTTTATACAGTTGGTCTATCTGTTAATGTTCTTTACACAGTTGGTCTTTCTGTTAATGTCCTTTACAAAGTTGGTCTTTCTGTTAATGTCCTTTACAAAGTCGGTCTATCTGTTAATGTCCTTTACACAGTTGGTCTTTCTGTAAAAGTCCTTTACACAGTTGGTCTATCTGTTAATGTCCTTTACACAGTTGGATTTTCTGTTAATGTCCTTTACAAAGTAGTTTTATTGTTAATGTCCTTTACACAGTTGGTCTATTGTTAATATCGTTTACACAGTTGGTCTATCTGTTAATGTCCTTTACACAGCTGGTCTATCTGTTAATGTCCTTTACACAGTTGGTCTATCAGTTAATGTCCTTTACACAGTTGGTTTATTGTTAATGTCCTTTACACAGTTTGTCTATTGTTAATGTCCTTTACACAGTTGGTCTATCTGTTAATGTCCTTTACACAGTTGGTCAATCAGTTAATGTCCTTTACACAGTTGGTTTATTGTTAATGTCCTTTACACAGTTGATATATCTGTTAATGTCCTTTACACAGTTGGTCTATCAGTTAATGTCCTTTACACAGTTGGTTTATTGTTAATGTCCTTTACACATTTAGTCTATCTGTTAATGTCCTTTACACAGTTGGATTTTCTGTTAATGTCCTTTACACAGTTGGTTTATTGTTAATGTCCTTTACACAGTTGGTCTATCTATTAATTTCCTTCACACAGATGGTCTATCTGTTAATTTCCTTTACACAGTTGGTCTATTTGTTAATGCCATTTACACAGTTGGTCTATCTATTAATTTCCTTTACACAGTTGGTCTATCAGTAAATGTCCTTTACACAGTTAGTCTATCTGTTATTATCCTTTACACAGTTGGTCTATCTGTTAATGTCCTTTACACAGTTGGTTTATTGTTAATGTCCTTTGCACAGTTGGTCTATTTGTTAATGCCATTTACACAGTTGGTCTATCTATTAATTTCCTTTACACAGTTGGTCTATCAGTAAATGTCCTTTACACAGTTAGTCTATCTGTTATTATCCTTTACACAGTTGGTCTATCTGTTAATGTCCTTTACACAGTTGATATATCTATTAATGTCCTTTACACAGTTGGTCTATCCGTATATGTCCTTTACACAGTTGGTCTATTGTTAATGTCCTTTACACAGTTGGTCTATCTGTTAATGTCCTTTACACAGTTGTTCTATCTGTTAAAGCCCGTTACACAGTTGGTTTATCTGTTAATGCCCTTTACACAGTTGGTTTATCTGTTAATGTCCTTTACACAGTTGGTCTATCTGTTAATTTCCTTTACACAGTTGGTCTATCTGTTTTATGCCCTTTTCACAGTTTATATATATGTTTTATGCCCTTTACACAGTTGATATATCTGTTAATGCCCTTTACACAGTTGGTCTATCAGTTAATGTCCTTTACACAGTTGGTCTATTGTTAATATCCTTTACACATTGGTCTATCTGTAAGTGTCCTTTACACATTGGTCTATCTGTTAGTGTCCTTTACACAGTTGTTCTATCTGTTAATGTCCGTTACACAGTTGGTTTATCTGTTAATGCCCTTTACACAGTTGGTCTATCTGTTAATGTCCTTTACACAGTTGGTCTATCTGTTAATTTCCTTTACACAGTTGGTCTATCTGTTTTATGCCCTTTTCACAGTTTATATATATGTTTTATGCCCTTTACACAGTTGTTCTATCAGTTAATGCCCTTTACACAGTTGGTCTATCAGTTAATGCCATTTACACAGTTGGTCTATCTGTTAATGCCCTTTACACAGTTGGTCTATCTGTTAATGTCCTTTACACAGTTGGTTTATTGTTAAAGTCCTTTACACAGTTGGTCTATCTGTTAAAGTCCTTTACACAGTTGGTCTATCTGTTAGTTTACTTTACACAGTTGGTCTATCTGTTAAAGTCCTTTACACAGTTGGTCTATCTGTTAGTTTACTTTACACTGTTGGTCTATCTGTTAATGTCTTTTACACAGTTG
>NW_018408623.1:644512-662921 GCF_002113885.1 Mizuhopecten yessoensis | reverse complement strand
TGTCCTTTACACAGTTGGTCTATCTGTTAATTTCCTTTACACAGTTGGTCTATCTGTTTTATGCCCTTTTCACAGTTTATATATATGTTTTATGCCCTTAACACAGTTGATATATCTGTTAATGCCCTTTACACAGTTGGTCTATCAGTTAATGTCCTTTACACAGTTGGTCTATTGTTAATATCCTTTACACATTGGTCTATCTGTAAGTGTCCTTTACACATTGGTCTATCTGTTAGTGTCCTTTACACAGTTGTTCTATCTGTTAATGTCCGTTACACAGTTGGTTTATCTGTTAATGCCCTTTACACAGTTGGTCTATCTGTTAATGTCCTTTACACAGTTGGTCTATCTGTTAATTTCCTTTACACAGTTGGTCTATCTGTTTTATGCCCTTTTCACAGTTTATATATATGTTTTATGCCCTTTACACAGTTGTTCTATCAGTTAATGCCCTTTACACAGTTGGTCTATCAGTTAATGCCATTTACACAGTTGGTCTATCTGTTAATGCCCTTTACACAGTTGGTCTATCTGTTAATGTCCTTTACACAGTTGGTTTATTGTTAAAGTCCTTTACACAGTTGGTCTATCTGTTAAAGTCCTTTACACAGTTGGTCTATCTGTTAGTTTACTTTACACAGTTGGTCTATCTGTTAAAGTCCTTTACACAGTTGGTCTATCTGTTAGTTTACTTTACACTGTTGGTCTATCTGTTAATGTCTTTTACACAGTTGGTCTATTTGTTATTGTCCTTTACACAGGTGGTCTATCTGTTTTATGCCCTTTACACAGTTGCTGTATCTGTTCTTGTCATTTACACAGTTGCTGTATCTATCATTTTCCTTTACTCAATGAGTCTTTCTGTTCAGTACTGATGGGGATATCCTTAATAGGAAATTGCATTATATTTTCTGAAGATTTATATCAACCAAATTTAACATGTATATGCATAACGTTGTGGAAGATAATACTAAAGGTATTTGAAATACACTGTTCAATTAATTTCACAATAATTATATGATATAGAAAATAATCATCTATAACAAACCGTAGAATGCTGATAGCAACCTTTATGTATTTATTTACATTAAGGTACAAGAGAAAGATGAAAGTATACTATAAACTACGACAAAAAGAGAGCAAAAATATGTGTCATAAAAGATAGCATAGCTTTCTATTAATCTTGGTCAGGTAAGCTACGCGTTCCGTTTTACGGTAAGGATCCTCGTAGCTATTGATGGTAAAACGTTCTCGCTTCACTGTCACATCCCCTCCAGCTCAGCGTGAAAGTTTTTCACCAATCTTGGTCATTGAATTTGAACACGTTTGGTAATTAAAAGATAAAATCAATCACATGAAGCTACAAATAAATACTAATTTGTTCGATCGCTAGTTAGTGTGCTTATATACAAGTTACATATATTATGTTAATTGGGATTCAATTAGTGGCCGCTTAGTGTAGTATTAATGATAAGTTTGTAAGGGTTGTAGTAATTGCGGGGCGAGAACCATGGAGTCGTTTAAAAGTGTCCTAGTTAGGATTGAATAATAGGAGGAAAAAAGGTATTATTAATGATGTGAAGAATGAAGACTGCATTTACAGGATACAGTGTTTGCCGAGACATTGCTAACCAGTAACTGGTTTAGTCTTGATTTTTAGTGATTGATTTTCGTGATACCGAAGGAGAAGACATGACAGATTGCCTCCATTTACGTTGGGTGATTTTACTTTTCAGTGTTGTACATGGTTTGGTGTTCGGAACAGCGTTTAACCAGTTTGATTACAAACAGGTGCATCATGTCCAAGAAGGTGACCAGTCCGGGCTGGTGTTTGAACTGGCGCCTGAAGCGTCAACAATACTGGACTGTGCGGTAACGTGTGCTACACTGGAATGTCTGACGTTTTCGTATGAAAGTCAGACAAAAAGCTGTCGTACTAGCGAGGAGACTGTTGACGAAAATTACTCCAAGAATGTTTCATCGACTGTCATGTACTTCACGAGAGAAGGTAATTTATATCAAGATGTCCCTTAATGGTTGTGTTCTATATCCTTAATTTTACCGTGCACTTTACAAGAGAAAATTATTTTTATATATCAATATCCTCAACACAGTCGTTTATTATTCTTTTTTTTTTTTAAAGATAAACACTCAGTTTTATAAAGAAAATTATTTTTTAAAATTAGCTTCACGTATTTAGATATAATGTCCCACCTGCAGTTTTGGGGAGAGAATAGACCTGTTGTATTCCACTGATGTACGAATCGGGTAACTAATGTGAGGCCTTCTGAAAATTCGGACATCGGGAAAGCAAAAATTGATATGATGCCTAACAAATGTGACCCCTTACTTTTCTTTTCTTTCCTATATTTTTATCTTTCTTTTCAGTAGAGTTTCTCTATAAAATCAAGGCTCCCATTTTTATATTATTTTAGAGAACGTAAGTCCATATAATAAAAGCAAAACAAATATACTGTTGATTTTATTTTTCCAATTTTGTAAAATTATATCATGTAATTTTACCATTGAACATCTGATCTGAAAATAACAAAAACATCAAATTGTTACATAATTATGACCAAATGAGGCATCCTTTATCGGTTACGTTAGCTCAGTACACATTACTTTTATTGAAAGTGTAATAAACTGAGTATTCCTTGTTTGCTGGGGGGAAAAAAAGGAAAAAAACCCTAATTTTTAGGTTCGAGTTGACGAATGCTTTTTAGATTTTTTTTCTAGCTTTGCCCTCACGAAAGATAAGTAATATTATAAAATCCCAACTTGTATTAATAAAAAAAAAATGGAGGAATATTATATGATTAGTATCAGTTTTAAACAGCGGCATTCTTAGATGTACGTACATTTTTTTAACTTTAAAAATAACAAATGAAAATTTCATGTTTATTTTTTGTTGTATACCTTTAATAATTTATTTGTTCGACAACATATATTGCTATTTTAACCTAATATTTCCGTTTTGCGAGAAATATTATTAATCATCGATTTTTTTTCAAAAAATGTTTACAATGGAAAAAAAACATTAAATAGCGGCGGTACATTTATCATTTAATGTTTGATTATCCGACTTGTCAGATGTGTTGGATATGTTCATACACAAAGCAAAGTTAAACACTCATTTAACAAACAATTACAAATCCAGCACTCAACGTTCTACAAAAACTGAGTAGATACAAAGGAAACAAGTTAGTCAGTTTTATAGTTCATGTTATGCACAAGAAAAAAATAATAAAATGAAACGTTTTAAGGTTCTGGCGTCAGAAATTCAGAAAATAAATTATTTAGTTTGACCATTAGATATAATCGATAAAAACTGTATATGCGCGTTTGTAAGCACGTGTGTGTATATATATGTATGATAATCGTTTCCAATTGGCTCTCATGCTGTGTATGTATTTCGTTCAATTATTATTGCTTTATATATTTACATTTTTAACTAATTACGATGTATATACATGTAAACGTCTCATTGAATTTGAACAACAATATCTTTTATTTACCCAGGGTAGCATATTTAGACATTGTCTAGTTAACAATAGGGTCCTGCATCGATACATATATACAGACATGATAACAATTTAAGATAATAATAAAACTGTATAACAAAGTAATTTATGATATCACCACTGATCAGGTTGATTAAAATAAGTTATCCTAAAATAAAAATTTAAAAATAATGAACCAAACCTTACTTAAGTTACTCCGCGCCAGAAGGCGCATAAGGCCTCCACGCTTTCTCTCCAACCCAATATGTCTTGCGCTGCTGTTTTTGCGGTGTTTCAGCTACTCCGTCCTATATGGTTCCGCTGTATTTCAACCGTTCTATGCCAGGTTGCTTTTGGCCTCCCTCGTGTTCTTTTCCATTTTGGTGCCCATCCCAAAGCTGTTGTACAGTCATTTACTCCTTCTCTCCTTAAGATGTGACCAATCTAGTTCCACCTTCTTCTCCGGATTTCATAGCTGATTTCATTTATGTTGGCTTGCTCTTTAATTTTTGCATTTTGTGTTCTTTGCTGCAATCTCACTTTCGATATCCTTCTGAGACACTGGTATTGGAAGGTCTCTATCATAGTCAAGACGATGCTAATAATGCCAAGGGTATAAAATAACAGAATATAGACTTATATACATGTAGTGCGTGTTAAAAGGCGACAATGAATTGAAGTTGGTGGTGTAAAATGTAAGTTATTATCAAAAGACATTCGATTATTACTAGGTACGAGATCTAAGAAATTTTATTTTTAGGGTAGCACCGATGTAAACAAGAAAATAAACATATGAATTATTATTGCGACACACATGTCTAAAATAACAATAACACACATGATATCAATATAAGAGGTAAAATCACTGAATCGCTATTAATACGATAGAACTGAAAAATGTTTTGAGTTTAAAACTTATGGCAAGTTGTAGTACATGTACATATACAAAAAATATAGCTAGAATTTTGTAAAGTAATGCTGGAGGTATCTGTTTTTAAAAAACCCGACACTACACGAGTCTCTATTTGTATTTGCTTCGTTCCATTAAACTGAACTGAAGTATATAACGATCGATCACTTAGGATAATTGCTGGCAGTTGGAATATAAGTTTGTATTCAAACTCAAGAATTTTTAAATAAAGAACCATTCTTCTAAAAACATAAAATTTCGCTATTGGCATCGATCGTAATTTTTCAAAACGGGACATTGAATGAGTAACACTGCCCCTTAGCATTAAATAATATCCTAGCTGCTCTGTTTTTGTAATTTCAAAATCTTACCCATGCATGATTTGTTGTTAGGTTCACTTAAGATAGTTGATCACGAACAGAACATAAAATGTGGAAGAACAAAACTATTGTACACTTTTATAAGGAAATCGTCTGACATACATTACTTTAGTCTTCTAACCACACTAACCGTTTTGAAAATTTTTCTAAGCCTCAGTCGAACATTCAGGATTTTTACTGCCGTTCGTGATAGGACCACTCCCGATTAAAATTTGTCAAAAGTCGGATCAAGATCGTGTGATTCGTGGCGGTAAACTCACAAATTTGTGAAAACATTTATTTAATTAGCCGTTTCCGGCCGAATTCGTCCCGATTCTCCCGTTCTCAATCCGAATCTGATCCGATTTGTAACTTCCGCATGGTAAAAAACGACCGAATCTGTCCCGACATTGTCCCGATTCTCCCGAACGCGATCCGACAGAGATCAGACAGTGACCGGACAGTGAACCAACGCATTCGGCAAGATTTGAACGCAATCTGGACTTAATCGGCTAGAAACGGCAATGAACAATTTTTCCAAATCTTGCCCGTTCATCACGACAGCGTCCCAATCCACACGACACCGTCAAGAAACCGTCCAGACGACACAGGATATTGTTATTGATACAGCAGCATCTGTCACGACATAGTCACGATTGTAATCCGACTAGACAAAATCGGCTGAGTTTCCGAATGTTACGGTACGCGCCTAACTGTCGGGAGTGCTTGGCCGACCTCTCCGGACCATTCCCGATCCGTAGGACTCTGTTACGAACGTTTACGACTGCCTACAGACAATGATAGGACATTCCAGATAATTGAGGATAGTAATCCGACTTTTCCGCTTTTCGTGTCGTAACACGGTCTGATCTCAAACCGGAGCCATAATCGGCGTTGTGTGAACGCCGCGTTAGATGTATACTCGACATGCTCGTCCTAAGGGAGACACATATCGATGAAGACACAAAGTAGGTTCCCACAGTTAACTGTTCCAAATGTAAGATCCCCGACTCTCAAAAAGCAGCTGTGGACATCTTGCGAGCTTTTGAGAGGACCATATCATCATATATTGTATCTTAGTTAAGCTAAGGCTCAATTCAATTTATAATCCTACATCCATTTAACATCTCTACTATCTTCTCACCTTCTTATTTAGGACTCTCTACTTGTTTCTCCTTCACACTCTGTGACGTATCGTCTTAAAAATCTTGGGGTAACCGTTAATGTTCAAAATGAAAATAAGTGACCCTAATATAAAGCCATAGAGCACACCAATGCTTATTTGTTGAAAATCTGGCAATTCACCGTTGATTGCTTATTAATGTGTATTTCTTGCCCTTCAAAAAGGCCAAAATTTCACCTTTTTTGACACTAGATTGATCACTTAAATTGTCATTGTGTCGCCATTTTTAAGTGTAGCAGGTTCAATTTTGCTGTACAACTTTATAATGTTTAATATGATAAAAATAATATGCAACAAACTGGAAAATTATACATTATTATTATTTTTTTTTTACATGTTTAGTGTAACTGAAGCTGACCCCGAAAAAGGTCAAAAATAACACAAATGATAACAGGACAAAAAAGAAGCACACGGACCACACATTTTTTTGGATATTTTACAAAGAGAAACACATTTTCTTTTAATTCATTAGATATTAAAAAAAGTTTAATAGCAAAACTTTGTATATCAAGCGTTTAATCTGCAAAAAATGGTAAAAAAATAGTATTTTTTCATTAAAAATTAGTTCTGAGTTTAATAATAAAATAAAGAAATTTTACTTTCACGATTTAAAAGAAAATAATATTTTCATCAATTCTACAAACATTCATACCTATCTGATGACACACTCGGAAGAAATTGTATGAATTTGTTCTGCAAATGGTCAAAACAAAACAAATCACCTAAAATCGCATGTTGTGTTAAATTGGTACCTTTGACCGATCATAGCACAAAAACGAACACACGGACATATTTTTTTTTTTGTATTTTCCACTATGCCATTAATTCCTTTATCCACAAAAACATATAAGAAAAAAAGTTTAATACAGGACATTTTGTGACTTCTCAGAGGTGTACATCCTTATGCAATATAACATGTTGACAGCTTGACAAAAATATCAACACTATTTTTCCTTTCCCTAGATAAATATGACAAACAATATGAAAGGTGATTAATTGTACTTGGTTTACGAATTTTTCACCATTATGGTAAAGTGAAGGGCCCCTGCCCCACCCTGATTGTCTCTACCCCAGACTTAATTTCTGTGATTTTCATATTCAGTACATCAAACTGATGTAATCTAAACCAGGTTTGGTTTAAAAAAGTCAAATAAATCAAAATAGTTAAAATCCTTCATTTCACCATTATAGTAAAGTGAAGGGCCCCTTGCCCCTCCCTGATTTTCTCTACCCCAGACTTAATTTCAGTGATTTTCATATTCAGGACATTAAACTGATGTAATCTACACCAGATTTGGTTTAAAAAAGTCAAATAAATCAAAATTGCTAAAATTCTTCATTTCACCATTATGGTAAAGTGAAGGGCCCCTTGCCCCACCCTGATTTTCTCTACCCCAGACTTAATTTCTGTGATTTTCATATTCAGGACATCAAACTGATGTAATCTAAACCAGATTTGGTTTAAAAAAGGCAAATAAATCAAAATTGCTAAAATCCTTCATTTCACCATTATGGTAAAGTGAAGGGCTCCTTGCCCCACCCTGATTACCATAATGGTAATATGAACCGCGGTTCATTTCACCATGGCCTTCATATTACCATACTGCACCGGCATTCCCGTTGTGATACCGTTGTTCTACTGATGTAAGAGCCGGTGTGCCACCGAATACTACTTATACTACTTTTCTGACACCTCAGTGTTACCGATGAGCCGCCGATGTTTTACCGAGGCGCCAACGTTGACCGGAGCTATAGCGGAGTGATACCGTTTTGCTGCCAATGCTACGATAGTACATCGTTATTACATCGGCGGCGCATCAGTACTACTTCGGTGGTACTCGGTAGTACTACGGTATCACATCGGTACCATTGCGGTGCACATTGAGGCAACCGGAGTGCCGCCGATCCATTACGGACGCTACCGGTGCTCTACCGACATTAACGAAGGCATACCGGAGTACTGCCGATGTACTGCCGTTGCAGTCCCCTTGCTCGCTCCGGCGGAAATTTTTGAGCATGTTCAAAAATTCCTACCGTCGCCTGTCGTTGTTAAATTTTTCGCCGATGCTCTGACGATGTCCTGACGATGTACTAGTCTACAAGATTAGCATTCTCAATCCATTTTTTTGTATTGCAATTTCAATTCATAATCAATATAAATTGTGCCACCTCATGTGAGCATCAAGCTTACTATGTACCTTGTTGGTTACAGTTTGCAGGTCAGTTCCGTACTATTACTTGGCGAATCCTTCAAACCCTTCATACAAGGTTATACTAGCACCAAATGGGACCAGTCTATACCCAGTGGGGACACAGGTGCAGTTTACATGTGGGGACAATCACTACTTTTTAGGTGGAAACGTCACATGTTCTTCATCCGGGCAGTGGACAGGGGAGAGCACTCCGACGGGATGTTCAGGTGATATTTTAACTTACCGTATCACATAGTTAATATTAGAAGTTGTCATATGCATACTTATTTTCACATGTATAAAACGTTAAATGAAATTGTATTCCAGGTAAATTTGTGATGTATGACTATGAAGAAAAAAACAAAGAAATACCATCCGGTTTCTACTATTAGAATATATACCTCACATGCTTTTTTCCTATCTTATTATAATGGAACATATACGAAAACAATCCTATATATCTCGTTATTATTTTGCTTTTATGCAGCCATGAGTTCAGGACAATGCTTCTCCGATAGCGACTGTGTAACGGTGCCATCTTCGATCTGTGACAATGGATTGTGTAGGTGTCCGAATGGATCCTCATTTAATTTGGAACACCAAGCATGTATTACTGGTATGTATTATTCTAGAGAAACATTTCAGTAAGTATTTATATAATTGGGAATGTTTCTTTCTATCATATCCAGAATGACAAAAACAATTGTTAAAATCGATAGATGACAATGTCTTAATACAACATTTTATTTCTGATGGCGAATCTTATATCATACTCCCTTTACACAATTAATTGGGTTGGTAGCTTTCGGTCCGCTCTCCGATTGGATCCTGAGGGGATTAGAAATTTTGAACTGATCTGTTGCGGATAGTTCAATTTGCGCCCTGTCAAAGTTGCTACTTTCCAGCTAGATATGAATGGATCCGCGGACACTACGTCTGAGCCAGTGATTGTCCTTGTCAAAGATCTGTCACCTGTTAAAAATAAGTAAAGAAATTTATTACCTAAGATTGTCCATAGGACAACATTCAATAAAGTTTAGGAAACGTAAGATTTTCCCTGACTCAAATAATGCTTTCCTATCGCAAAACGTAAGTAAAGGATTTTTTTTATAGTTAAGTAACCTTCGTTAAACCTGGCCCTGAACCTTTCTTTTTACTACCCCGCCCAGTGATCCGTAGTCTTTACATATCCTCGACGAGGACTGCACTACTTCTGCCGGGCCTGCGGTGGGCAGTACGATGTGTCAAAAGAAACATCTCTCTCTCGTCATTTATCGAAGCATATTAAAAAACTGCATGGTTTGTACAGAAAAACTCAGCACCATGCTTGTTCCTTCGTTTGGATTCGTCCTTTAGTGTGAAATAACATACTTCGGAAAGCATTGTTCGGTATGTAATGTGTCCGTACGTCTATAGAGGAACAGGACTATGTCGAATGCCGACGACCAGGTAGCTCAGTTGTTTGGAATAACCGCCTTTTTCTTTGGATGAATTGTATTTGATGCATTCCTGTCTAAATCTAACTCATATTTTGAAGGTGGGATCACTCGTAAAGGTGTAGAACTGTCAGTCGAGGTATCATATTTGCGGCGGGTTTAACTTATCGGAAAACATTGGCGTGCAGAAGTTATGTCTGAGAAGTTCATTACTTTCAGACTTCTACAATATAGCAGTTTGTTATAGTCGCTCTAGTTTACAGCCATTTTGTAGCTAGCTGGCTCGTCACGTTTTTTTCTTTGAGTTGAACAATTCCTACAGGTATATACTATGAGCCGCTTCATCTCAATATAGAGCATGAAGCTATTGGTAAATCTCCTCTCGAGTGGCATTTCCTCCTTAATGAACCAGTATCTTTCGGGCAACACCCCGCAACGATTGGCGTATTTCCTAAACCATTGTACTCTGAGATAGTTCCTTGTCTGACATCATACACATCATTTCCTACCTCCAGTCGGGGTTCTCCTTTTATAGGAGGATTCTTACCGAAACAAAATAGGAAGTACAGGAGTTCGGCGAGGTCTGGAGTGATTGCTTCCGAGAAATATGATCACCTGACGCAATCGAACTTCATGTATAAATACACTTTTACTAATGGGAAGAGATTTGGGTGTAACCGCAGGGGGACGGTAGCAAAAGCCATCCCGTATGCATTTCCTTTGGACAAGAATGTAATTTCCCTTGAAGATATGACAGAACCTTCTTCATTTAAGCCGTGACTCTCCAAGGAAAGCCCTACCTGGATAATATTCACCCCGAGTTTCCTGTTGGTCATAGTGATTCTTGTGAAGGGATCGCTGTTGTTGGTTGTTAACTTACTGCTGTTTGTCTTTCTTCTTTCTTTTGCTGATAACCGCAGCCATTATCTTATGTGTCTCATCTTCTTAATCATGATTTCGAATTTCTGTTCGTGAACTTTCCCTATCCTTCCTTAGCCTACCTAGGTTGTTTATATGTAACAGTTGATTCGGTATTCAAGAGCTTGTTCCGAATATAAAGACTTCCTTGATATATTTCGCCTGCAAACGGACAAACTTACAAAACAGGGTTTCCAAAGATGCCAGTTGATGTAGACTACAGCCAATAACAATGGTCACTATCGTGGTATAAAGATCGATGTTTTTCATTATGCTCATAAGTGTGCTTTGTGGTTTTGTTGTCACTACCCCGAGTTACTTATTTGAGTGTGTGACATTTCTTGGAATTTAATCATATTGATACTGCGGTTGTCGTCGATGAAGAAGAAGACGCTTACCCTCCAGAAAACATGTTTTTATTCTGCTTGTACTTTCTTCGATGTTCTACATATTAAAATTCCATTTGTTCAGACGTTGCCATAGTGTTATACTGAACAGTAATATGATTTTGTTGACACTTCGGTACTTTTTTAATTGTCGTCGTCCCTGTTGATGATGGTGTTGACTTGATGTCAATGTTCTAATTACGTTTTACTCGTGCTTCAGTGGAGGACTGGATGAACAGTTTAAGTAACGAATATACACTGAACCTCTTTATTATTACCGAATTCCTACTCTTTATATATGCTGCTCAACCACTGTATGCAGGCTTTAACGATGAACGAGTTTAGTAACAATTGATGAGACAAGCGAATTAATGTCATCCTTTGTTTGTTGATAGAGTGTGCCTTTACAATATTACTTAAACATATTTTTTGAATTTACAAAACAACTTGAATATTTTGTTTTAATTTACAAAACTGCTTAAATACTTTGTTTTTAATTTTAAATTTTAAATTTATTTGAATATTACCACTTCTTTGTTTGTAAGGGCACGTTCTATCAGCAAACCGAAGTGATGGCTACTATAGATTTGCTTGTGTCACCTGTTGGATTATTTACCCGTCAATGCAGCTATTTACCAGTTTGTATTCTCAAGCAAAATGTCAACATTTTAATGATGTTGGCCATCCCCAGTGAATTATGGCCTTTAAGAGATTAGCTTATATAATAGAAATAGGCTCATAAAATAGAGTACTGGTAAATAGCTACATCGAAGGGTAACGTTGATACATGGGAGATACATTAACACTCGATGTCCTATATTGCTAAATTCCCAATCAATATGTCCTGTGCATCTTTTACAATAATACAGATTAAACACCACCAGTCATACTATTTTAATTTACCTCAATGTTTAAACGATACTTTGGTAATCGATTTATTTTCCCATAATTTGAGAGTAGATATTATGATGGCTTTTTATGAAGTACAGAAGAAAACATGTTTTTGCCCCTTTACTTACAATGCGCTGACTATGAATCTTACAATTAAATCATGAACTTGTTCTGTTTCTTTACCCAGATTGCCTGAGTATGTACGAGGCAGGTATACAAAGCGATGGAGTGTACGAGATTAAGCCGGACGGATCGTCTACAGTCCAGGTCTACTGTGACATGGCTGACGGCGGATGGACAGTGTTCCAAAACCGTGTTACCGGTGACGTTGCGTTCTCTAGGGCCAACTGGTCAGAGATGGTGACTGGACTGGGTAGTCCACAGGGTGACCACTGGCTCGGCTTGACCTATATCCACATGCTAACCTGGACGGATAACCTTATTTACTTTGACCTAGTGTTATTGGATGACTCCAAAATATATTTCCAATACACAAATTTCAGGGTAGGCAACTCTAGCACGAAATTCGAAATGTCCGTTGCTCAAGTATATCTGTCTAATGCGTATTCCTATGTTGAGTATACTGGATTATATGCACATAATTCTATGAAGTTTACAACCACTGACAGCGACAACGATTTGTATGTTTATAACTGCGCCAACCCGTACGGTCCCTGGTGGTACAATAATTGTGGGGTTTTTGGAGCATTCAACAACGCCTTTAACGAAATGAGTTTCTGGAATGTTCCTGGGGTAGGACGTTTATTCGTGAAACGATCACAAATTAAAATCCGCAGACAATGAAAACTCTTTCTCTTTGGTTGTTCTGTTGTCTATCCTCTTGTTTCTTGTTTCCTCATTCTGATATTTTATTCTTTATTTCCTCATTGTATCGTTCGCTTTGTTTTGTTCCTGTTTCATCTGTTAACTTATTCCCTTGATATTAAATTTTGTTTTGTTTTGTATGATGATGAACTATGAACTATGATGATGGGGTATTTTATGGTGATGTTGGTGATAGACTCATGCGCTTGTCTGCGAGTGCAAATATGCTTGTACATCCTGTTCACGCACATTTGTGTATTTGTATTAAAAGCTTTGATGTTATAATATCTCTCATGTTGTTGCCATATCTCTTATCGTATTGTTTGTTCCTCGTCAAGCTTTCTCCTTACATTAATCTTTGCTATCACCTTCAAAGTTCCTGCTCAATCTTCTTACCCTTCCTACAGCTTCAGCCTGACGCCTTATTTCTGTAATCATAACTTCCTATTTACAAAAGGCAGAGTGAAGGACCCTGGTACATATCAGCCAACGCCCTTGTGCAATGTAAATTCCCATTAAGGACTTACAAAAATGCCGTTGAGATCAACAACTTATCAAGTGTGTAAAGAACAACTTTAATAATTTCCGGGTTTGAAATTCACGCACCATTCAATTGTTTCAAGTGATGTAGGACTGCCGACAGGCGGAACAAGGCAGCAACGTTGATGCTACTTACCTTAAACAGTTATCATACAGTCTTCTACCCTGTAAACTTGAATTAAAAAACCCAGTAAATCAAAAATTAGCATAGGGTGATAGAAACAACCTACAGAACAGTGTCACGTCCATTTCCAAATGTGGCTGATAAAGCTTAATATTGACAAATACAAAATTGAGAAGTAAGAAATGCAGCGAAAACGATAACGCAAAACCAACCTTCAAAACGATTTAAGTATTGCGACATGCAAGCCTCACAGGTAAATCCAGTTGTGTGAGACAAACAGAATGATCAGTATGATATGCGGAACATTCTCTTTTCTGGACAAAGCCCAACTGCATCAATATACGTGAAAAGATGTAACCTGTTTCGGTATCCATGTGGTCTACTTTTGGAATTCACTACCTGCAGGCGAAGTAAATGCCTAATCTGGTCTAGTGTAAACTGCTTTAAACACAATTTAAATCAAACTTGCCAGACGTTTCTACGAAATTCAAGACTTTATTTAAAGAATCATAAGTATGTATATATTGGACATAAAGTTGATATGTGTATAGTTTTTATATACACCGACCATTTTATAGATTGTTGAAAACAAGTAGCGGCATAATGAAACTAGTGTTAGTGTAATCATTGTATTATTGCTGGAGTAAAATATCGCACACTGTGAAATCATTAATTTTCGTCTGGTTTTTAATTTCGTGCATTTCTTATGTAATTTCCATCGAGGAATTTATAAGTCCACGAAGCAATTAAAAATTTCATATAAAGCAATTCTCCGTTTGAGTTGGTACTCGCTATCTACGAATTCATGTATCCGCGAAATGTTTGTTTTGTTGGGAAATCACGAAACTTGGGCCCCTCGAGAATATCTGCTTTCACAGTACTTATTGTTTTTTTTATTGATCTACGTTCTGGTATTTAAGCAACACATCAATTGAATTATACTGATTCGTTTGTGTGATTAATTTAAGCATTGAACTGTTTTTAGCGCGCATTATGTTGTTTGCTTGCAAAGCTGTGTCATTCAAATAGATCATAAATACCATACAAAAACAGTTCAATACTTATATTTACGTTTTCTCTGCCTCTTATGGTTTTTTTTTAACTTATAATTTATATTAAAAATTAAAAATGCCCACCTTATCGACAGTCCACACAATTTCGTTCAATAGTTTGAATAGCGTATTGTCGCGTCCTGATTGGCAAACAAAGCAGTATTTTGAAATTTTAACAAACGCTTCAATTTTATTCCACAATTCAGTATCAATACAATTGCGTATGATATGTCTATAGGGTGATTTAAGTTTATCAATAGAACTATGAGCTGAAAGTTAGATTTGAAATTGTTTCGATTTTTCCCCGGAACAAATTTCGCGCATGGACAAATACAGTGAACACCGTAAATTCGCCCTTGCCCTCCACGAGGGAGTTATTTTTGGAAGTTAATTCGAACTTTTCTCTTTGCTCATTTTGTGAAGAATCCAGACGTGAATTTATTTGTTGATTGTATGGGAACCTGACAACAGTCGGTAGATTCTAAAACAGACTCGTTATTTGACACGTCGTTAGAAACTGAGGAACCGTGGATGCGAGACGCGTGAAACTGATAGCGTTTGAAGTGAGTGATCTTGCGACGGAGCACAGGTTCGTTACAAATGTCTGAAATGTTTATGTGTGCTGTGACTTATATCAGTAGGTCTGTAACATATGTGTCAGTAGGTCTATAGAATATGTGTATTTCAGACATTTGTAACGAACCCCTGTTGATCAGTGCAGTGTAACAGACGATATTTCTGATAAATTGCATGAGCGTTAAAATTGTTTCCATTGCCGGCATTTGAGGCTTATGTACTTGTAAATAAGCCAGGTTTGAATTAATCAAATACATGTTACAAGCCAAGCTACTAGTCAGTATATATAGCTTGGCTAACAATGATTATATTGAGATCCTAAATGATACTAATTAATAATAGATATTGATTAATCCCTTGCAATGTAAATAATTGGACATTGGCCTATCTGTCTTTATTCAGTGTATTGACTATGTGTGTAATGGAGATGGGCAGCGACCATATACATAGCGAGGGCCTAATGTAAACAATCACTTGTGGGGGGCCGGATCTATCCATATTTGGTTGGGTGTAAGTCGAGAGGGACATCGACAGTATACATGTCAGGGGCCCGACTGGTCAGTGGTCAATGATGATAATTGATAGGTCACGTGCAACCAAACAGCAGTCTGATTGGCCGAAGGAATTTTGGATAGCGTCACTTCAGTCCAGCGACCGTAGCAAAATGACAAGTCGGAAATAATCTTTAGTTTCATTTACCTCCACCACCCCAACCACCTACCTGTAAATATAAACAAATACAGTGTTTATATTCATGGATTCAATTATGGCACAAAACATAGATTTAAGGGATGGACAATTTCTTTTGTTTTGTAAAAGATAAATAATCGGGCAAACTCAGTCAAATAGATTATAGTTTACTATTCGACACACTTATCAGGATTTTAATGATTTAAAACGTATGTAGCTGTTTTCAATAGAAATTTAATAACTAATTTCTAATAAAAAAAATNGCCGGAGCAATGTAACCAAAGAGTTACAGCCAGCTCGAGTTTACGGGTGGCGACACCAAATTGTCCCATAGTTACCTAATGTCGCACTGGAGCAATGTAGCCAAAGAGTTACAGCCAGTCCGCAAAAGGTAACATTTTAAATTTAATTATAACACGTAAGATGCTATTCTTCATCCGGTTTGGTATAGCAAGGTATACATAGGAGTAGTCTTGGTAACAACAAAGTTTGTACTACTACGAATATTATACTCGCACTCAACTCAGTATTGCAGCAAAGTCTGCAGATCTGAACAACAGAAGCAATCAGTCACTATTTGTAGCAAACAGGACTTTGTCTCCACAGCTACAAATCCCAGCTGCCAACTGAGTTGAAGAATAGTATCAACAATAAAAAGTCTATATGCTGAGTTCGCCCCAAAATGCCAATATGATGTGTTTTTTATGTACTTAATGTATTTCTGTATACAATTATACTTGTGCATGATTATTGATGTTTTCTGATATGTATGTACAGTAGGATATTAATTAAATGTGTGTACAAATCTATCTTGCTGTTATTTGTTAATTTAAATGGTGATTTCAACCGATGTGCATTTTGTACGATACATTCTGTATTGCAGACCTTGGTCTTGATTTCGTTGTAATAAAAGTGCTTTTTTTTTTTTTTTTAAATTTTGCACATAAATTTACAATGCCATTGTCAAATCTCACAATGCCCAGCGATATTTCAACAGCCGTCATGTTTATTTATATTGAATATTGTAGTTCCGGTCAGTATTGTATTAATACGCTAAGAATTGTGTCTTGTGATGCATGGAAATTAGAGTCCCATCAACGACACAGCTTTCAAAGAGGCTATAAAGTGACAATGCCATGCAAATGTAAATATATTTGTTTTGTGAACCACGGATCTATATGTTGTGAATATTAAGTTTCATATAACGTACTTCATTATTTTGCTAAAGAAGACTTTAAAACCATTAAAAATTTAAGGACATATCTTCAATGATCGCTGAAAAGGTTTCCCAAGTCTTCAACATACACATGGAGGGCATCCCCGTAGCAGTGACAGAAGCTTACCGCTCAGGAACATTTGGTCTTTTTTCTTCTTCCTCTCTATCGGCCTATTTGTAAATATTTCTTTTTTCATATTTTGCCCCCTGTTTTATCGATTTTGGGTTCGAATTGCTTTGTTTGTTACTCTCCTGTATTCTCTTGTGGTTTTATGGAAGTAAGCATCAATTAAACTAGATTATGAGAACCTAATAGTGCAAGAAATGGGATATAGGTCAATACACTAATTAATATTCATAGCCTAATTAACTTGTAGGCTATAACTTTTGGTTGCCATCAATCACATGTTTAATATTAAAAAGAATTCAAAGCAAACATCTGATAACTTTGACATCAATATGCATATGCTACATGAATGTAGGATATGCTTGCTATCTTCAATCTAACATTCCACATATTTCGTTAGTATAATCAAGCTTGTTTTGCTTAAACGAACGTGTTTTATCAGCACATCAATATCTCAGCCAGGGACATTTGTGATAGATGTGTCGGTGTCACAACAATTCTGCTTCTGTTTAATTTATTATTAATTACGAGTATGTATGTGAACATAATGTAACTTGTATAAGTTTATAACTAGGTAGGCTCATATTTCAGTAGGTAACACATTGTATTGAGGAACATTCGATATTGGGTAATTATTTAACAAAAAAGCCCATGGGAAATCAACGAACTTTCAGTGTGGACATAACTTATTTTTTATGTCCCCTCTTTGAAAGCCATTGTTTATGTTTTTTGTCAAATGTTGCCTTCAAACTGAATTACACATTAACTATTCAGTTCTTGTTATTCTTGCCCGAACTGCAACTTTTAAACCGTTCAAAATATCGTAAGGACATTTTAGGTACACGTATTCTTGGATTACCTACATAAGGTGTTGCATTAACGTTACTGTCTCTTTATATATTTATGTAACTATTTGTATGACCCATTACATTTACGTTTCGATTGAACTTAATGTATAACATACCTATGGCATGAGTATCACTACCTGTTTCGGCTTGCCAAAGGCTAACGTCATTCTTGATTTGTAAGGCGTAAACGAGACTGAATTTCGATATATACTATAAGCACGAGAAGCACGTGTTACTGTTTCATATAGATACGAAAGCACACACTCGAAAACAATAGATGAAGTGTTACGTCCAGTAATACTTGTGTTATGTGTTTCGTTCAGTAATACTTATGTTATTTGTTACGTCCAGTAATACTTGTGTTATGTGTTACGTCCAGTAATACTTGTGTTAATACTTGTGTTATTTATAACGTCCAGTAATACTTGTGTTAAGTGTTACGTCCAGTAGTACTTGTGTTATGTGTTACGTCCAAATAGATGAAGTGTTACGTCCAGTAATGCTTGTGTTATGTATTACGTCGATTAACACTTGTGTAACGTGTTACATTCAGTAACACTTGTGTTATGTGTTACGTCCAGTAACACTTGTGTTATGTAAGACGTCCAGTAACACTTGTGTTATGTATTC
>NW_018408623.1:634493-634570 GCF_002113885.1 Mizuhopecten yessoensis | reverse complement strand
CATACAATTGAATCTATTACTGTTGTTAGAGGTCAACAGAATATAAAGCCTTAAGTCAGTATGTCACTAGTCACCTA
>NW_018408623.1:623431-634063 GCF_002113885.1 Mizuhopecten yessoensis | reverse complement strand
TATGTCAGTAGATACCTCAGCATGTGAATCCCAATACAATTGAATTAATCTATTGTTATTGTTAGAGGTCAACAGAATATACGACCTTTNGTATTACGTCCAGTAATACTTGTGTTATGTGTTACGTCCAGTAATTATGTATGACGTCCAGTAATACTTGTGTTATGTATTACGTCCAGTAATACTTGTGGCATGTGTATATATTTACATCACACCACAAAGGTGTTACGTCCAGTAATACTTGTGGCATGTGTGACGTCCAGTAATACTTGTGTTATGCGGATAGCCTACGTTCATTAGTTACACAGCGTGCGCGTGAACCGTTTAAAGCATAGAGAGAGAATGGTGGTTAAAGATTAATATGTACTGTAATACGAAATTATGATACTTTAAAATCAGGCCTTTTAGTGGAGCCAAAATTTTAAGGTTCCCGACAAAATACCATTTCGTGGGTTCATTGATTTGTGGATACCGAGTACCCACTCAAACGGAGAATTGCTTTTTATCAAACTTGTTATTACTTTGTGGACCAATGAATTCGTGGATGACGATATTCCTCCGAAATTAAAAAGTCCATTTTTTTTTTTTATTTCACAGTAAGTTGTGGTACCTGTCAACAAGATTAAAACGTGCAAATATCTATTTAACGAACAGTGTTCGTATTTGTATACTGTCAGTGTAGATTGACAACATTTAGTTAACCTTTTTATAATCCATTGTAGAAAACACAGACGCCCATCTTTGACCAATACATGTGCAATCAAAACAACATCATATAATGTACAAACATGTAAATACTATCCTATATTTAATCATCATCAATCGTATAAAGCCCTCAAGTAGGTTTTGTAATATTTGCCCTCATCTCGGTCTTTTCAACATTTGCACTCACCTGGGCGGTATCATTCAAATTTCAATGTATTTCTGTTTATTATCTCGAACGCAAACTTCTCCCATCAACAGAACAGTTATGGTTGTGAAACAACATTATCAATCCAATCATGCTGTACACCTACCCTGGCGGGCAGATTGTTTCGAGAGAAAAAAACAATCAATTACGAAATATGTAAAGACCCTCGAAGGCAGGATACTACATGAATTATCAAAGACATGTAAAGACCCTCGAAGGCAGGATACTACATGAATTATTAAAGACAAGCAAAAACAACTTCAGCATTGATTGCCTTTGTTTAATGTGAACAAAGCAAACTAAACTGTAATTAGCGAAATCTGCCAAAATGTTGCCCACATGGCTACCTACACCACAGCTCGACAATCAAAATTTAGCCAGAAAACTATTATGATCCTAAATCGCTGAGACAGGATAATCCTTATTTGTTTGTGATCAGAAATTGTCATTCCCTGAACAATGCAAACATTTAACATAAGAAGGTACGCAAGAAAAAATTGACGGAGTCTGGTGTGGATAATATGTACACATTGTATTCCTGCAACGCCTATCCATAACTCTGCAATTCAAGAAAACTAGAGAACTTCTCCTAGGACAATTACAGATGTTATTTTCCAAGACATATACATGGAACCAAATAATCGAAACAGACTGCTCGATATCTGCATCTGAATACAGTTAAGAGGAATTGTTCAAACTAGTGGCTGCTCATGACTTTCAATTATATGTTCGATATTCTATAGATAGTACGTAAACTTTATTTACTTTACAACAAGACTGAAACAAGCTTTTCCAGCTTATATTAATTACTCTTGTTGGCCAAGGTGGAAGCGTGCAGAGTTTCTTAATGTGGGAGGAAACCGGACTATCTGTCTGGTGTAAGCCGAGTGTGTTGTTCACTGCGCCATCCGAACACCATAAATCATTGATAAATGAAGGATATTTTTTAAAGATTATATATTGTTCGTACTGATAAAAAGCATTTCTCCCTAACTTATCAAGTTCATCGGGCGCAAGTGAGGGCCTATGAATTTATTCACATCAAAGTTTTTCAACTTTGCTGAAAGGGTAAATGCGCATAGTGGAATAAGGTAAGTACATACATGTGTACGCCCCAGGTTTGTTTTCTTAGTGGACGTTTTTACGCCCCATGTCGTTTTCTAAGTGTACGTTTCTACGCCCCATGTCGTTTTCTTAGAATGCGTTTGTACGCCCCAGGTCGTTTTCTTAGTGTACGTTTTAACGCCCCAGGTCGTTTTCTTAGTGGACGTTTGTACGCCCCGGGTCGTTTTCTTAGTGTACGTTTGTACGCCCCAGGTCGTTTTCTTAGTGTTCGTTTGTACGCCCAAGGTCGTTTTCTTAGTGGACGTTTGTACGCCCCTGGTCGTTTTCTTGGTGTACGTTTGTACGCCCAAGGTCGTTTTCTTAGTGGACGTTTGTACGCCCCTGGTCGTTTGCTTATTGTTCGTGTAAACAACGCAGCCATCGGAAGCTGATTTAGGATTAGAAGTTCATCAGGAATACGGATAACGTGACCCTCCATAGTTATAAAGAAAATGTTTGTGAAATATAAGTTTATTTTCCAAAGTTTAAATCGTTTTTTTTTTATTTTCAAAAGAAGAAAGCGAAGATACAAATCGTGTATCTAAGTGTAATCTATTCCAAGAACGTAAAATTGATTGCAAAAATGATGACAGTTTATAAGAAAGCCTGATATTTGGAACAGTTATTAAAGACATAGGTAGCTGAAAATATAGACCACTTCGAAAATCAAGAGTTATTTAGTATTTCATCATGTAAACCAATTGCAATTGTATTTTGACACTATGACTTATACAGCTATTGAAATATTTGATTAAGTGTGCCAGTCTCACCAGCTTATGGATACTTAGCTACTAGCGTTTTCTACAAGAAAGGTTCCATTAAACGCTGGATGAATTAATATGTCGTCATCATGACCTGATCTCCATTATTACATTGTATACAATAATAAAAGACCACTTCACTATGGCTTACGATCGTTCGTGACTTATATCAATGATAGTTAACTTAATAGCAATACATTCTATCTGTTTACCTAGTACAAAATCATCCTTTTTTATCACTGAATGCCTAGTACAAAATCATCCCATTTTATCACTGAATACCAATTCGTCATATCTTTTGACTTGATACCAATTGATCCTATCGCTTTACTTTATACAAATTCACCCTATCTGTTTGCTAAATACAAGTTCATGTGTTCCATTTACCGAATAATTATTCATCATATCTTTTTACTAATTACCATTCCCTCCTTCTTCTTTACTGAGCATCAAATCATCCTATCAGTTCCTCAATATTTTTTCATCCCATGTATTTATTTAATACCAGCTAATCTATTTACCGAATAATTATTCATCATATCAAGTTACCAATTACCATTTCCTATCTATACCAATTAATCTTATCTGTTTACTAAATACCAATACATCCTATATGTTTACTAAATACCAATTAATCCTAAATGTTTACTAAATACCAATTAATTCTATATGTTTACTAAATACCAATACATCCTATTTATTTATTGAATACTGCACGACCTAGTGACCTTATATACATATGTAGTACGCTGAAGTACATAATGGTTACATATTACAGATATACAGATTACTTTGTGAGTGCTTTTGTTGTTTGTTCTGATGTGAACGACCTTATTTACTGCTACTGCTACACAGTAAGTGTAACACAGTGGTCCTTGTTTATCGCCACTTCTTGCAGCATCCGTTAACTTTTATACACTTCCGTTTACGTCATACACTTTTAAATATAATTTATCTGTGTCGAAGCGGACCTATAGATGTCAAGTATTTCTCAACCGTGACTTTTCAGTGTTGTCCAATAGCTGGAAAATATTAGTTGGTCGTAATTTGAATGTCCCTCGATATAAGCTATTCAGATCAAGCGGACCTATAGATGTCAAGTATTTCTTAACTGTTGACTTGTCAGTGTTGTCAAATAGCTGGAAAATATTAGTTGGTAGTAATTTGAATTTGTTCATGTTTCTAATTGCAATTTCCCAAACGTTTTTCTTTATTAAATAAATAAATATATACATAATACCATGATTTTCTTTTTGATTTTTTTTTTATCTTCACAGATACATCATGTAAAATATCATATGCGTATACATATATCAAGTAAACATATCCTCTCACAGGAGTCACATCTTGATTTGTTTTCCCTTACTTGGGATGAGTTCTGGAATTCAGTATCTGAGAATATTTTTTTTAACCAAACATTACTTATAACTAAACGTCACATACTGTATATATTTACATCACACCACAAAGACATAAACTATTACAAGGCAATATATATATCCATATATATATATTCTGATTTAATAATAATTTCTATCTACATTGCTATTTAAGTTAACTTCAATTGAACTAAGTATAAAAATTGTATAGATATATATTGTAAATAAGTCAGCTATTTTTTTAATATCAGGATATGAAATGTGTATAAACATGTATACATAGTATACAAGTAAATCCATTTAGAATAAAATTGTGTATTATATGTAGGTGTTTTTATTGTAACACTCCTTCACTCTTTATGTATGTTTTCAATTGTATTTCATGCATAAGCATATATGGATATATATAGAGTCCTATAACCTATAAACAATCTGCTATATAAATGTAGGGGGAAGCTTTATTATGATTTCTTGCCTTTTATCAATATTTTAATTTATATTGAATTATTTTCATATATAAATGTTTAACGATGAATAATTCTATTGTTTTGAATTATACTGGACCAATAAGTTAATAGAGTAGGCAGATAATTACTGAAAAGAAAAGGATCCGACTGTGACATTCAAATTACAGCAAAAGTAGTAAATCCTTACAGTTTCTACAGCAATCTTTTTTTTTTCTTTTCTCTAAAACGGGATATATCAAAATGATACAATCAAGTGTTTCAGTAATGAAAAAATAATTGTCTTTTTTCAAATTTAAACATATGAAAACAAAGATGACAAATATTGCTGCCATCAATGAGAACTAATGTCTGAAACATTAGTATTTGCATTATGATTCGAACAAACTTTATCAATTAAAAACATCACGTCTTCATTTTATTCTGTGTAACTGTTCCAAAAAAGAAGAAATTAAGTGAAGATTAAACATCTTCAGGAAGATAGCCAATGACGTCAAGCTCCACCGTCGAGATTGTGACGTCCCGGACATATTTCTATGAAGACAGATACTGAGGAATGCATCGCAAATTGGAAATAGGAGGTATACGTTAGAGGTCCCTTGTTTGCAGGCTCAGGTAAAGGCCGGTTTTACGCAAATGCAACGTAACAGACGATTAATCTGGGACCCCTTGCTGGTCAGGTACTTCCTTCTGTGTCTCCTGCTAAGGGAACATTGGAGAAACCAAAGTGATCTGTTGTCCCTATTGCAGCCATTGGGATATATATATCTTGTCTTCCTAGGTGCCCGTCTTCTTACGCATTTGATAAAAACCTACGAGTATGCAGGAGGTACCACACAGGTCGCCCCTGAATCTTACGACATGCAGATGGATAAATCTGGTCTATTTTTCACCATTTTCGCTTTCCAAGGCTTACGATCCGAGACGACGGTACACCAGATCGTACCGGATCGTACTGTTTTGTAACCCTTGGCTTCCTGAACCCGGAGAGAGTAAAACTGGTAAAGTGTCTGGCACAAGAATGTGGTTCCTGTATCAGTTTAAACAATAGGAATTGTAAATGGACGCCATTGTTGTTGTATCGTATGTATTGGTAGTAGTTATGTGTTATCGGATACCCGGGGCATGTCCGCTGTCGAAAGGTCACTTTTTATATACAGATATTTGAAAGTATTGCAAGATTAATGAGTCGTTGGGATAAATACACTTATAGAATGCACTTCATGCTAAGTGTTTATTGTCCTTGTATAATAAATTGTTACATGTGTATAATGTTGCTATAATATAGCATGCTGTGGCTATGTTTTACATACCTTTGTGAAATTATGTTCAAATCCTCAGGCCCTTGAGTTAGATGCAGTATATATACATTTATCTGTTAACTGAAGCTCTTTTGTACTAAAAAAGGGCAGTATTTCGTTAAACCATCCTCGAAATAAATGGGTTCTGCTCTCGATACACGTATCTTCTCTTTAGTCATTGAATGGTTCATGACAAATCGAAGACTCTTTCCGTGGCACCCCGTTGATGATAACAGCTGGTAAGTAGACTACTTGGATGTCTTTCATGAAGATAAAAAGGAATGACCCGGCAGCATAAAGGTAAAATCGACAGGCTTTGAAATTGGGTGTAGCTCCACAGTAATCTTCAAAGGTCAGCGGTTGGTCAAGTGTTTGTACCTGAAACCAATCAATCAGCTTACCGCGAGCCTTTAATTTTGTCATGACATATTTCAACGGTGGATATAAGATACGTGTATTGAATCAGCTGAACCCTTGGATTTCGGGATGTCATTGTCCTAATCGCAAAAAAAATAAAAAAATATGTGCAATCAAATATATTGACACCATCCCTTAAAACACTGCTATAAAACTGTAGCATGAGCATAGACAAGGTCAATTACGAAAAGTCCGGGAGGTATTGGTGATATCACTACTGTGGAATACAAACTTGGAGTGGCCTTCAAGTAGGAGGGAAATGAAGCATGGATGAGATCGGTTCAATTTTGTGACGCCAATCGACACTGTCATAACACAGACAACGATACTTCTGTCACCTTCAGGGCCTTGCCGCAGTATCGGATAAATATTTCAGCAGCAATGCAAACATAATAAAAAGGCTAAAAAAACAGGCCAACGTTTTTTTTTACTTTTGATGCTGTTTTTAGCCCAATTGATTTCCTTATTTTCTCATTTATTTCAATAATAATAATAATAATTGGAGGTTCTTATATACCGCTTTATCACATCCTAGTTCGTAGGTCGTCTGAAAGCGGTTCACAAATTATTATCCGTGTGCAACCAGCCAATACATTTCTCAACTCCCTGAGGAGTATACAGCCGGAGCTGCCAATTCGGCGCTAACAGCTAGCATTCTACAATTCTAGTACTGCCCAACCACGTACTCATTTACAGCTAATGAGACTGGAACAAGCGGAGTAAAGTATCTTGCTCAAAGATACAACACAGTACATTGACTTTAATCGAACCCGCATCCCTTAAGGGGTGCAACTATGTCTTATGTTCTTTAATGTAAAAAGCACACCTTAATAGAAGCTTGATCTAAAATGGTGTTTCAGGGCTCCGAATCGGGAAGGGGTAAATCAGCTACTAGTAATAAATGTATATATTTCAAACTGGGTAAACGATGAACAATTGTTCGACATTTCTGTCTGGTAACGCGTAAAATATGAAAATAGCTATCATTAAAAGAAATTTATCATGAAAACTTGTTTCAGGGCGATACATAAGGTACTGAACAAAGATTTCCGAATGACGACAAAGATATTTGTTTTCGAAATGAAAACAATAGCTTAATACTTTAACAAACTCTTCTAAATAAATGTATTTCCTACTGAATTTTACAGATATTTTTATTTGACAGTGAAAACTGCCTGGCTAACAGAACTATTTTAGTTTGGCGACTAACTATTGAATGTAAACTATGTATGCATCTAGAACGAATTTGAATAGTCATTTAAGAAGGTGTATCAAAGGCCTTTTTTCTTCCAAAACGATACACATCAACGCTTAAACTGCACAAAATTCTCAAAATGCTTACTTCCGACTTTTACATTTTTACCATTACGCGACCGCGAGATTCTTTTTATGTTCAACAAAAGGATCAAATTCTTCTTCTTCTGGAAGGTGCACACTGAGCCTTCGATTTTGCTATGACATATTTCGGGGGTGCAGAGAACGTACGTGAGCGATAGCACCTTTAAGATATAGTAATAGATACAGCTTGCCAAAAATGAATTGCACTGCATCATATATTCGGATGATACTGATCGTGTTTTGAATTACATTCCTTGAGCTAGCGGAGAATTACACGATACGCGTCGATGGTGTCACGAGATGCAGTAACATAGCACTATTGAATGATCATGTGTGGCAAAGAAAAATCGATCAAATTACCAGGAAAAGTGTACAAAACATTGACATTTTATTATCAATGAACTTTATTTTTTATTAATGAGCATAGTATGAATTAAAAATATATCTATCAGTGAACTTTTCAAGCGTTTACCGATAACGATCCATGACGCCATTGCATCGATACGATCTTTTAACTCAATTTACTAATTTGTTCGGGAGGCTTTGACATTTAATCTTATCGGATCATCTCGGGTGTTATCCTTGTTCTGTTGTTAGATGCGTGAGGGATTTCACTTCAAAAGTATGTATTGGAATGCAATAAAGTGTATGAAGTATATACAAATATAGGGTGATACTGAGGTAGAAGAAAACTAATAAATTTCACGTGAATGATATAAAATTGGACTGAAAATGTGGGCTACCCGAATTGGAACACTTTTTAATGTATTTCTAGGGTATCACCAGCGTGCGTGTCTTTTTACAGAGCTCGTTTAGTTGAGTCCGGTTCATTTGAAAGTTTTAGTTTTCCGGTAACCCAAAACGGAATACCTTATAGTTAGTTCAGTTGATGAAATCAACTGACAGCATCTAAAATACTTTCTTCGTTTAAAAATAAAGTTACACTTGTTTTTAGTTTCCATGTTTCCACATTACTACGCGGTATTGCAAAGTGGCGTTTATAGTTTCGATTGCTCACATGACGTTTAGACGGCTATATGCATCAAGAATAAGCTACGAAACTACATTTAATATGGCCCTACCGATACTAGCATAATATCAAGAGCCGTTAACTCATTTTGAGTCTCGATTTAAAAACGTCAGTTACAGCCATGCATTCTTTCGAGTATTTTCCCCCTTAATCTATGCAATGCTACCTTAAATCACATAAATATATAATGGAGTGTATGGATTTTTAAAACTTACAATATTTTCTTGATTTCTCAGATTGAATACCTTTATTTATTTAACTCTAATATTCATAGATGATTTGTTTACAAGATATGGTACGAATTGATACCGGACTTAACATAACTGTGTTATTTAATAATGCATATGTCAATAACGCGTGAGTTATCACTGTGTCGTTACAAGTGAAATCGTGCCATAACCGACCTTGTCTTGTCTTTAGACGTTGGAAGTCAATGCGAACAGGAAGTACGCGATGCATGCATGTATGTTGAATAATTATAAAGTGATAATTATCTTGTATGAATGTGTTGATTATAAACCATTAACCCCATGGGTATGCTTTTAATTGCTGAGTTTTGTTTACGTGTTTACCAGCGGTTTATCGACTGTGTCAGTAGTGATACGGAAACTGGCACAATATCCTTGCAAACGTAGCGGACACATGTACGTAAACAATAAGAGCTGTAACGTGCTACATCGGAGCGTGCTTTGTACTCACCACTTGACACATCGGTAGTGTAGCGGACGCACTTATTGTAAAGCGTTTTTGAGTAGTAGTATGTTCTTCATAAGTACTCTTCTGGTGTCGTTAAAAGTTGCTGTGATATTACTTTCATTAACATAAAAACAAGGATTTGGAATATTTTTGTTGTTACAACTGGACAAAAATGTTTTCTGTACGTAATATGTCTTTACCGCAAGTGTTTCATGCGCATGTGCTAATATTTGCGTGGTTCTCACATACATGCTCATCTGTAACCGATCTCCTACCTATTTTGGAATGTGGACCTGAGGTACAGGTAAGAGAAACAGTTTATCTAATGAGCATTTCATTGTAAAAATAGAAATAATAAAATAGTAGACACTGCAATAATCTATCTCTGTCATAACAGCGCATGAGATATTTGCCTGTAATCGTTTTTAACCAATACTGGATTACATCTTTGTGCTTTTATGTTATAATTGTTTCCATCCACAACAATTGTCTTGCAATCCGGTTATTGTTATCAATGTGGTCTAAATTTTACATATACATGGTCACATATACAATACGTGGTCACATATACAACATGTGGTCATATATACAACACATGGTCACATATACAATCCGTAGTCACATATACAATATGTGGTCACATATACAACATGTGGCTACATATACAACATGTGGCCACATATACAATACGTGGTCACATATACAATACGTGATCACATATACAACACGTGGTCACATATACAATCCGTGGTCACATATACAATACGTGGTCACATATACAACATGAGGCCACATATACAACATGTGGTCACATATACAATACGTGGTCACATTTACAATACGTAGTCACATATACAACATGTGGTCACATATACAACACATGGTCACATATACAATACGTGGTCACATAACCAACATGTGGCCACATGTACAACATGTGGCCACATCTACATTACGTGGTCACATATACAATACGTGGTCACATATACAACATGTGGTCACATATACAACACATGGTCACATATACAATACGTGGTCACATTTACAATACGTGGTCACATATACAACACGTGGTCACATATACAATCCGTAGTCACATATACAACATGTGGTCACATATACAATACGTGGTCACATATACAACACTTGGTCACATATACAATACGTGGTCACATATACAACATGTGGTCACATATACAACACGTGGTCACATATACAACACGTGGTCACAT
>NW_018408623.1:618682-622312 GCF_002113885.1 Mizuhopecten yessoensis | reverse complement strand
GTCACATATACAATACGTGGTCACATATACAATACGTGGTCACATATACAATACGTAGTCACATATACAACACGTGGTCACATATACAATACGTGGTCACATATACAACATGTGGTTGAGACACATATACAGCATGTGTTTGAGATCTCGTGTGTATTATCAGCTGTAAGAAAACGACTTACAAACAGTATCTTCTAATGCTTCTGATTTTGAATGATTTGAACACCCAGCTGATGTCGATTTTTATGCCTAACAATTCTGTGCGAACGAGATTACTTCAGATTTTATATAATGACCAAGTCGTTCTCTCAGCTGTGGAAACAGCATCGATTCCCAAGGGGCTACGCTCACTTTCGCTCTCTCCACTCCTGGAATATGTCATACCAAAATGGAGGGCCCGCGGCTAGCTAATTGGTTGGTATCAGGTTAATACGTGGTCACATGTTGCTGTTACGCGACCGCGAGATTCTTTAAGTGTACATCCAAGCGCGTCTCACCCAAAAGGTTGTGTACAGCGAGCCTTCGATTTTTCATGACATATATTCTAGTGGCGGGCGCAGAGAGGGAAACTAAGCGTAACTCATCGAGTATCGATGATGCTAAAGAGATAATGTTGATCCATATCGGTACTTATCTGATTCAGTGGTCAAAGTATTATAAATATTTGATGACCGAATTCTGTCCGGAACCAGTTGGTAGACAATCATTAAGGGCACCACACATATGGGGCAGAAAAAGTATCAATGTTTTCGCTGAACTTGTTTTTTTAATTTTATTCCGTGTGATTTTTTCTCGGTTCCCGTTGTTAATGATTTGTTTTGTGCTAACGAAATAATACATTGCTTTGTTTCACAGAAGAGTAGTAGTTATAAAATAAAGTTGTTCGTCAGCAAAACGTAATGCGTTCTGCAATCAAATTCTCAATGTTGTTGAAGTCAGCCGTAGAATCGTTTTACTTATGTATGCCCCCAGTGTAACATCAACTTGTAACAAGCAATATAAACGTCGTCGATAAGATAAACATAATGGTATTTACATCAAAACAAGTATGTATTAATCACGTGCAGACGGAACGTTCATTTGTGTTATCTAATGAATATATACAAGTAATGTTCAGGCGATACGTTCCTCTCTGTTATCGCATTACAATTTACAAGTAATGTTCAGTCGACACGTTCCTCTCTGTTACCGCATTACTTTTCAAGTAATGTTCAGGCGATACGTTCCTGTCTGTTACCGCGTTACAATTTACAAGTAATGTTCAGACCATACGTTCCTCTCTTTTACTGCGTTACAATTTACAAGTAATGTTCAGCCGACACGTTCCTCTCTGTTAACGCGTTACAATTTATAAGTAATGTTTAGGTGACACATTCCTCTCTGTAACCGCGGCACAATTTACAAGTAATGTTCAGGGGACACATTCCTCTCTGTTACCGCATTACAATTTACAAGTAAAGTTCAGGCGACACGTTCCTCTCTGTTACCGCGTTACAATTTATAAGTAATGTTTAGGCGACACATTCCTCTCTGTAACCGCGGCACAATTTACAAGTAATGTTCAGGCGACACATTCCTCTCTGTTACCGCATTACAATTTACAAGTAATGTTCAGCCGACGCGTTCCTCTCTGTTAACGCATTACAATTTACAAGTAATGTTCAGGCGACACGTTCCTCTGTTTTACCGCATTACAATTTACAAGTAATGTTTAGAGGATACGTTCCTCTCTGTACCGCGTTACAATTTACAAGTAATGTTCTGCCGACACGTTCCTCTCTGTCACCGCGTTACAATTTACAAGTAATGTTTAGGCGACACATTCCTCTCTGTAACCGCGGCACAATTTACAAGTAATGTTCAGGCGACACGTTCCTCTCTCTTACCGCGTTACAATTTACAAGTAATGTTCAGACGATACGTTCCTCTTTTTTACCGCGTTACAATTTACAAGTAATGTTCAGGCGACACGTTCCTCTCTCTTACCGCGTTACAATTTACAAGTAATGTTCAGACGATAGGTTCCTCTCTTTTACCGCGTTACAATTTACAAGTAATGTTCAGCCGACACGTTCCTCTCTGTTAACGCATTACAATTTACAAGTAATGTTCAGGCGACACGTTCCTCTCTGTTACCGCATTACAATTTACAAGTAATGTTCAGGCGACACGTTCCTCTCTCTTACCGCGTTACAATTTACAAGTAATGTTCAGACGATAGGTTCCTCTCTTTTACCGCGTTACAATTTACAAGTAATGTTCAGGCGACACGTTCCTCTCTTTTACCGCATTTCAATTTACAAGTAATGTTCAGGCGACACGTTCCTCTGTTTTACCGCATTACAATTTACAAGTAATGTTTAGAGGATACGTTCCTCTCTGTACCGCGTTACAATTTACAAGTAATGTTCTGCCGACACGATCCTCTCTGTTACCGCGTTACAATTTACAAGTAATGTTCAGACGATAGGTTCCTCTCTTTTACCGCGTTACAATTTACAAGTAATGTTCAGCCGACACGTTCCTCTCTGTTACCCCATTATAATTTACAAGTAATGTTTAGGCGACACGTTCCTCTCTGTTATCGCGTTACAATTTATAAGTAATGTTTAGGCGACACGTTCCTCTCTGTAACCGCGGCACAATTTACAAGTAATGTTCAGGCGACACATTCCTCTCTTTTACCGCGTCACAATTTACAAGTAATTTTCAGGCGACACGTTCCTCTCTTTTACCGCGGCACAATTTACAAGTAATGTTCAGGCGACACAATCCTCTCTTTTACCGCGTCACAATTTACAAGTAATGTTCAGGCGACACATTCCTCTCTGTTACCGCATTACAATTTACAAGTAATGTTCAGCCGAGACGTTCCTCTCTGTTAACGCTTTACAATTTACAAGTAATGTTCAGGCGACACGTTCCTCTGTTTTACCGCATTACAATTTACAAGTAATGTTTAGAGGATACGTTCCTCTCTGTACCGCGTTACAATTTACAAGTAATGTTCTGCCGACACGATCCTCTCTGTTACCGCGTTACAATTTACAAGTAATGTTCAGACGATACGTTCCTCTCTTTTACCGCGTTACAATTTACAAGTAATGTTCAGCCGACACGTTCCTCTCTGTTAACGCATTACAATTTACAAGTAATGTTCAGGCGACACGTTCCTCTCTTTTACCGCATTACAATTTACAAGTAATGTTTAGACGATACGTTCCTCTCTGTACCGCGTTACAATTTACAAGTAATGTTCTGCCGACACGTTCCTCTCTGTTACCGCGTTACAATTTACAAGTAATGTTTAGGCGACACATTCCTCTCTGTTACCGCGTCACAATTTACAAGTAATGTTCAGCCGATACGTTCCTCTCTGTTAACGCATTACAATTTACAAGTAAAGTTCAGGCGACACGTTCCTCTCTGTTACCGCGTTACAATTTACAAGTAATGTTCAGACGATACGTTCCTCTTTTTTACCGCGTTACAATTTACAAGTAATGTTCAGCCGACACGTTCCTCTCTGTTACCGCATTATAATTTACAAGTAATGTTTAGGCGACACGTTCCTCTCTGTTACCGTGTTACAATTTATAAGTAATGTTTAGGCGACACATTCCTCTCTGT